>NC_089837.1:531502633-531588809 GCF_035609145.1 Eleutherodactylus coqui | reverse complement strand
TAATATATTTGGTAGAGGAAGGAGGAGGAGGAGGAGGAGGAGGAGGTCGCCTGTGTAATATATTGGTAGAGGGAGTGAGGAGGGTAGGAGGGAGGAGGGAGGAGGGGCTCGCCTGTGTAATATATTGGTAGAGGAGGAGGAGGAGGAGGAGGAGGAGGAGGTCGCCTGTGTAATATATTGGTAGAGGAGGAGGAGGAGGAGGAGGAGGAGGTCGCCTGTGTAATATATTGGTAGAGGAGGAGGAGGAGGAGGAGGAGGAGGAGGAGGTCGCCTGTGTAATATATTGGTAGAGGAGGAGGAGGAGGAGGAGGAGGAGGAGGAGGTCGCCTGTGTAATATATTGGTAGAGGAGGAGGAGGAGGAGGAGGAGGAGGAGGTCGCCTGTGTAATATATTGGTAGAGGAGGAGGAGGAGGAGGGGAGGAGGAGGAGGAGGGGAGGTCGCCTGTGTAATATATTGGTAGAGGAGGAGGAGGAGGAGGAGGAGGAGGTCGCCTGTGTAATATATTGGTAGAGGAGGAGGAGGAGGAGGAGGAGGTCGCCTGTGTAATATATTGGTAGAGGAGGAGGAGGAGGAGGAGGAGGAGGTCGCCTGTGTAATATATTGGTAGAGGAGGAGGAGGAGGAGGAGGAGGAGGAGGTCGCCTGTGTAATATATTGGTAGAGGAGGAGGAGGAGGAGGAGGAGGAGGTCGCCTGTGTAATATATTGGTAGAGGAGGAGGAGGAGGAGGAGGAGGAGGAGGTCGCCTGTGTAATATATTGGTAGAGGAGGAGGAGGAGGAGGAGGAGGAGGAGGTCGCCTGTGTAATATATTGGTAGAGGAGGAGGAGGAGGAGGAGGAGGTCGCCTGTGTAATATATTGGTAGAGGAGGAGGAGGAGGAGGAGGTCGCCTGTGTAATATATTGGTAGAGGAGGAGGAGGAGGAGGTCGCCTGTGTAATATATTGGTAGAGGAGGAGGAGGAGGAGGAGGTCGCCTGTGTAATATATTGGTAGAGGAGGAGGAGGAGGAGGAGGAGGTCGCCTGTGTAATATATTGGTAGAGGAGGAGGAGGAGGAGGAGGTCGCCTGTGTAATATATTGGTAGAGGAGGAGGAGGAGGAGGTCGCCTGTGTAATGTATTGGTAGAGGAGGAGGAGGAGGAGGTCGCCTGTGTAATGTATTGGTAGAGGAGGAGGAGGAGGAGGAGGTCGCCTGTGTAATGTATTGGTAGAGGAGGAGGAGGAGGAGGAGGTCGCCTGTGTAATGTATTGGTAGAGGAGGAGGAGGAGGAGGAGGAGGTCGCCTGTGTAATATATTGGTAGAGGAGGAGGAGGAGGAGGAGGAGGAGGAGGAGGTCGCCTGTGTAATATATTGGTAGAGGAGGAGGAGGAGGAGGTCGCCTGTGTAATATATTGGTAGAGGAGGAGGAGGAGGAGGAGGAGGTCGCCTGTGTAATATATTGGTAGAGGAGGAGGAGGAGGAGGAGGAGGAGGTCGCCTGTGTAATATATTGGTAGAGGAGGAGGAGGAGGAGGAGGAGGAGGTCGCCTGTGTAATATATTGGTAGAGGAGGAGGAGGAGGAGGAGGAGGAGGTCGCCTGTGTAATATATTGGTAGAGGAGGAGGAGGAGGAGGAGGAGGAGGTCGCCTGTGTAATATATTGGTAGAGGAGGAGGAGGAGGAGGAGGAGGTCGCCTGTGTAATATATTGGTAGAGGAGGAGGAGGAGGAGGAGGAGGTCGCCTGTGTAATATATTGGTAGAGGAGGAGGAGGAGGAGGAGGAGGAGGAGGAGGAGGAGGTCGCCTGTGTAATATATTGGTAGAGGAGGAGGAGGAGGAGGAGGAGGTCGCCTGTGTAATATATTGGTAGAGGAGGAGGAGGAGGAGGAGGAGGAGGTCGCCTGTGTAATATATTGGTAGAGGAGGAGGAGGAGGAGGAGGAGGAGGAGGAGGAGGTCGCCTGTGTAATATATTGGTAGAGGAGGAGGAGGAGGAGGAGGAGGAGGTCGCCTGTGTAATATATTGGTAGAGGAGGAGGAGGAGGAGGAGGAGGAGGAGGAGGTCGCCTGTGTAATATATTGGTAGAGGAGGAGGAGGAGGAGGAGGAGGTCGCCTGTGTAATATATTGGTAGAGGAGGAGGAGGAGGAGGAGGAGGTCGCCTGTGTAATATATTGGTAGAGGAGGAGGAGGAGGAGGAGGAGGAGGAGGAGGAGGTCGCCTGTGTAATATATTGGTAGAGGAGGAGGAGGAGGAGGAGGAGGTCGCCTGTGTAATATATTTGTAGAGGAGGAGGAGGAGGAGGAGGAGGAGGTCGCCTGTGTAATATATTGGTAGAGGAGGAGGAGGAGGAGGAGGAGGAGGAGGAGGTCGCCTGTGTAATATATTGGTAGAGGAGGAGGAGGAGGAGGTCGCCTGTGTAATATATTGGTAGAGGAGGAGGAGGAGGAGGAGGAGGAGGAGGTCGCCTCTGTAATATATTGGTAGAGGAGGAGGAGGAGGAGGAGGAGGTCGCCTGTGTAATATATTGGTAGAGGAGGAGGAGGAGGAGGAGGAGGTCGCCTGTGTAATATATTGGTAGAGGAGGAGGAGGAGGAGGAGGAGGAGGAGGAGGTCGCCTGTGTAATATATTGGTAGAGGAGGAGGAGGAGGAGGAGGAGGTCGCCTGTGTAATATATTGGTAGAGGAGGAGGAGGAGGAGGAGGAGGAGGTCGCCTGTGTAATATATTGGTAGAGGAGGAGGAGGAGGAGGAGGAGGTCGCCTGTGTAATATATTGGTAGAGGAGGAGGAGGAGGAGGAGGAGGAGGAGGTCGCCTGTGTAATATATTGGTAGAGGAGGAGGAGGAGGAGGAGGAGGAGGAGGTCGCCTGTGTAATATATTGGTAGAGGAGGAGGAGGAGGAGGAGGTCGCCTGTGTAATATATTGGTAGAGGAGGAGGAGGAGGAGGAGGTCGCCTGTGTAATATATTGGTAGAGGAGGAGGAGGAGGAGGAGGAGGAGGAGGTCGCCTGTGTAATATATTGGTAGAGGAGGAGGAGGAGGAGGAGGTCGCCTGTGTAATATATTGGTAGAGGAGGAGGAGGAGGAGGAGGAGGAGGTCGCCTGTGTAATATATTGGTAGAGGAGGAGGAGGAGGAGGAGGAGGTCGCCTGTGTAATATATTGGTAGAGGAGGAGGAGGAGGAGGAGGAGGTCGCCTGTGTAATATATTGGTAGAGGAGGAGGAGGAGGAGGAGGAGGAGGTCGCCTGTGTAATATATTGGTAGAGGAGGAGGAGGAGGAGGAGGAGGAGGAGGAGGAGGTCGTCTGTGTAATATATTGGTAGAGGAGGAGGAGGTCGTCTGTGTAATATATTGGTAGAGGAGGAGGAGGTCGTCTGTGTAATATATTGGTAGAGGAGGAGGAGGTCGTCTGTGTAATATATTGGTAGAGGAGGAAGTCGTCTGTGTAATATATTGATGTATGAGGAGGAGGTCGTCTGTGTAATATATTGATGTATGAGGAGGAGGTCGTCTGTGTAATATTAGTATTTGAGGAGGAGGAATGTCTGTGTAATATATTATCTGATGAGCAGGCGGTCTGTAATACTGGCATAATAAAGACTCAAAAACTCACCGACTTCGGCTTCTTTCATACGAGTGCATATCGGCCGGCTATGTGGGAGTGAAATATCTGGGGAACGGGCGCACATACCAAATGTTTGTGTGCCCGTTCATATGGCCTGGTGAGTCCGGCGCTGAGCTCACCAGGCCATCGCCCATTTCCCCTCCCTATCGCTCACAGCGCATATCGGCCGGCCATAAAAACAGGCGGCCGATATGCGCTCATGCGAAAGAAGCCTTCCCCTGTAATTTTTGTTGTCAATATCAACAAATCACAGCTTAGCTTTTACTTGTTATACTGCTGTAATTGGTTGCTATATATTGTACTGCTGAGGTAACATGAAAGCTGCGCTGTGATTGGTTGTTATATATTATACTGCTGAGGTAACATGAAAGCTGCGCTGTAATTGGTTGCTATATATTGCACTGCTGAGGTAACATGAAAGCTGTGCTGTGATTGGTTGTTATATATTATACTGCTGAGGTAACATGAAAGCTGCTCTGTGATTGGTTGTTATATATTATACTGAGGTAACATGAAAGCTGCTCTGTGATTGGTTGTTATATATTATACTGAGGTAACATGAAAGCTGTGCTGTGATTGGTTGTTATATATTATTCTACTGAGGTAACATGAAAGCTGTGCTGTGATTGGTTGTTATATATTATACTACTGAGGTAACATGAAAGCTGCTCTGTGATTGGTTGTTATATATTGTACCACTGAGGTAACATGAAAGCTGCTCTGTGATTGGTTGCTAAGGGCAACACAGATTTCCGTCATGGGTGCTGGGTAGAGATGAGCGAGCGTACTCGTCCGAGCTTGATACTCGTTCGAGCATTAGGGTACTCGAGATGCTCGTTACTTGAGACGAACACCACGCGGTACTCGACTTAATTACATTTCCTTCCCTGAGAAATTTGTGCGCTTTTCTGGCCAATAGAAAGACATGGAAGGCATTACAACTTCCTCCTGTGAAGTTCCAGCCCTATCCCACCCCCCTGCAGCGGAGTGTCATGCAGGCAGTGATTGTGCTTTGTTGGAGGTAGTGTGGTGCTTAGCAAAGGTATGCCATGCTAATGAGGGCTTTTCAGAAGTAAAAGTTGTTGGGAGGGGGGGGGGCACTCTTGCCGGTATTGTGGCTTAATAGTGGGACCTGTGAACTTGAGATGCAGCCCAACATGTAGCCCCTCGCCTGCCCTATCCGTTGCTGTGTCGTTCCCATCACTTTCTTGAATTTCCCAGATTTTCACAAATGAAAACCTTAGCGGAGCATAGGTCCCATACAAAAATGCTCGGGTCGCCCATTGAATTCAATGGGGTTCGTTACTCGAAACGAACCCTCGAACATCGCAGGAAGTTCGACTCGAGTAACGAGCACTTTGGTGCTCGCTCATCTCTAGTGCTGGGCTCATTTCTGTGTGGCACATAGTGGCTCAGTGTTGGTGGGAACCTGTGTGGTAGTTGGAGCAGAGGAGGAGGTTGTCTGTGTAATACAAGACTGTGAAATAAAAAAACATCTGCTCAAGTGCAATTCCAGCATTCCCTCCCCCCCTCCCCTCTCCCCCAGGGGTAAAGGGGCTGTCTTATCCCACCCAATTTGTCCCCATTGGATGAGTTATGCATGTATCATGTTTGGTTGAAATTGCTCCAGGCATTCATGAGTTATGGTGGCACATACACACTGTGACAAGTTGGGGTCTACTTGCCGCGGGATCGCCCACCTTTGGTACCGGAATGGCCACCAGTGATGTGGAAATGCTCCAGAGACGTGGATTCTCTTTAAGTCTGGCTCCTGCCAGCCTTCATTTACATAAACACACACAGTCCATAAGCATTAGGGTTCACAACTTACAGGGTTGTCACTAACCCCTCCTGGGGTGTCTGGAGGGCATCTTCCTCCATCAGACCGGGTGACAGACCCAACTAGTCCACACTGGACCTCAGCTTGCAGCCTGTCCTGCATTGCCAAGCTGTAACTTCCCCCTTTGCTTCTAGCAGGCACTGGCTTAAATGCAACCCTTTCCTGCTACACCCATCAGGTGTTAACCCTTACTTCTCCTCTTACAGGTGTCAGAATGCCTATCTAGCACCCTCTGCAGGCTAGTCTGACACTGCCCTGATAAAAAAAAAAAAAAAAAAAAAAAACCGCCCCCTTTGATAAAGGCCGTAAGCCACATCACGTTTTTCTTCCTTTTGCCCTCCAGGGTCAAAGCTCCTGGCTCGGGGGTCTCTCGTCCTAACTGGCACTTTCTCAAGGTCAATTTCTTTATATTCTCACACTAAGAACCTTTCCATTTGCTTTAGCCTGAACTACCTTCACATTTTCTTCATTGTGTACATCATCTGCAGTAGGAACTTCACTCTGGTCCTCACCTACAGCAGTACTGGCTTTTCCCTTATCCTGCATCTCAACTGAAGCAGCAACCTTCTCAACCTCCATATTGGATACTTCACATTGCACATCACTCATCTGTTCAACTGTTGCAGGTGCCATTTCTTCAGTCTGCCCTTCAGTAGTGGCATGTGCCCTTATTTCCACCTGTGTGCCCTCTATCACAGAGACACTTTCATTCGTTTGCACGACTTCCTTATCCAGGACCGGAGTAATTTCTGAGGCCTTTTCCCCAGTCTCTGCTACCTTCATGGCCTTCTCCGCTTCAGCAGTTTCACCTTCTGCCTTCTCTTTGGTCACCTGAACTTCAGAGGATTGCTCACCTCCCATCTGTAGCTCAGCTCTCACTTTCTCAATACCTTTCACAATTTTTATCTCCTTTTTTAGAATTCAACAGGATCTTCTTTCTTTTCACTTGTCTGAGCTGGGCCCTAGACCTCTCTAGTCTCTGAACCTTCTTTCCAGCAATATGACCCTCTGATTCCAAAGATTTCATCTTCATGCCTAAATTCTTAGCAGACGTTTGCAATACCACTTTTTCTTCTGACACCACCTTCAGGGTGCGTGTCAAGGCTAGGGCTTCAGTCACTTTCTTAATATTCTCCAACAGGGTCTCTATTCCTTCTACTGTTTGATGGAACACACCTTTTAGCTTTTCCCTTATCAGTGTTCTCTTCTCAGCATCTGTTTTGGCGCTAATCCAGTCTTGCATTTCAGTGCGCACCCGCTTGTTCAGCCCTTCTTTTGCATCTTTAGGAGACACTGATTTCCTCTCAGTAAGCTACTGTTCACACATCTTTTGTTTTTTTTCCTCCCAATTGTACAGCATCTGACCTTGGTAACCAAGCTCCACACTAATGTCTTCTACTTCCTGCTGAAGACTCACTGTAAACTTCTCAAGTTCATCATAGACATCAGTTTGAAGAACAAACAGCTGATTTAGCGCTTCCACTCCTTCTAGAGAAAGGGGCAACAGCAGCACTCCAAATTGAAAACCACCACTGGTGCAAGGCCTCTCTATGCAAAGCCTGGATCCGGGACCCGACTCCAAAGGTCCACCATAAAGTGCAGATGAGAGAATAGACGTTATCCAGGCAGCATCCGTTTTAAGATTGCTTCTTTATTCAGTGCATAACATCACAGGTGAGGCAAGCAGCAGCTACATATAGACCCTATGCATGGGTCTTTCTCAAGCTTGAGAAACCCAGCATGCAGGGTTCTCATCAAGTTTCTCTTCCATCTCTGACACCTCAGCCTGAAGTGTTGCAATCTGCTCTGCCAGATTCCTCTTAGTTTCTGCATCTTCCTCTAACTGCTTGAGGAACACATCTCTCTCATCTTGCATAGTCTTCAGGTGTGCACTAAGACCAAGCCTCTGCGCTGTCTGCACACTGTCACCTTCAGTGACTTTTACTTGTAGCTCTTGAAGCTGCATCTCTACTGCATTTCTCTTGCCTTCAAATTCATGTTTGTCTTCCAACAACCCCTTCACCTTTTGGGTCAGCTCAAGACACTCACTTTTCAATGTTTCTTTCACCTTCTCAGTTTGCTCAAACTGCTTGGACAGTTCTCCCATTACTACAGCATGACTCCGTTCCAGCTCCTGGACATGGGTTTCCTGTAGTTCAGCTTTCTCATTCAAGCTCCTCTGAAACTGGGACACCAGTCTCTCATGGAGTGTTTCCTGGTTTTCCTTGTAAGCCAGTATGTCTTTCAAGATCTCTGCTTGCTTCTCTGCCTGGCTGGAAGCAGCTTTCTCCATTTCCAGCTCTTCCTTGAGCTCGCCTATTTGGCACTCCAATTCACCATTTTTCTTTGCCAACTGCATTTTCATCTCTGCAACCTGATTCTGCAAACCTGTGGTTTGATTCTGTGCATCTGTAGAAGCTCTTTCTAACTCACAACACATCATCTCCAACTCTGGGGTTTTCATTTGCAGTTTCTTACAGACCTGTTCATACTGCACAGATTGTGCCTCCAGACATACTCTGCGATCAGCCTCATCTCTGGCTACATCTCTGAGGTCTTGTATCTCTTCATGGGTTGTTGAAAGATATCCCGCATACTTTTTCTCACTTCTCATCTCTTCTAAGCTCTGTTCACACTGAACATTCTTCTGTTCTAGCACACCCAGTGATCAAATTCCTCCCTAGCCAATCTCTCAAGATGCTCATTCTTCTTTAAGAGCCGCATTCTCTGTTTCCAGCTGCTCAGCTTCCTGGAGAATACTTTCCTTTTCTATCAGGAATCTTCCTTTCTCCACCTGGACCTCAGGATCTGCACTGACAACCTCACTTGTCTCACTAGCAGCAGCCTTTTTCTTTTTTCTCTTCTTTGCACCCTTAGTACGATCTATCCCCTCTCTCTAAAGGCCTAGTATTACTCACTCCAGCATTTCTAGTCCTACACACTATCCTCATTATTGCTTCCCTCTTTCACTAGAGGTATACTTGCACTGACTCCCACATGGGCGTTGGCTGCACTCCCTCTAGCAACCTGTTTGCATGATGGCTTTAGGTGGGGGACATTTCTATCCACATCATACCTAGAAACCATCCCACAATCCCCCACACGACATTTCAGGATTAATGGATGCCAGTTCACACTGTGCAGATTCTCCTGCACCGACCTGCAAAAAAGACGTTATGCATTTTGTCTGGCTTTGCATTACCAGAATATTCCAGTCCATATTGCACCATTTCCTCAGTCCTTGGACTGCTCTCCCCACGCCCCCGACTTGATAAGTGGCATTGCCGCGGCTCCTCTTGACCCCCAGATGACAGTCCTTGAATACAGTCCACACCTGCAGTTTTTGTAGGAGCCTGCTCTGGGTCCTTTCTCTCCCACAGATGAAAAAAAATATAGGGAAAGTCCGTGCCAACAGAAATGGTACTGGCAGTCTCTTGCATTTTGTCAGGACCCATGTCACCATATCATATGGCATCTCAACAATTAAACTCACCCCCTTATCAGTCTCTGGACCACAACGGAGAGATGGCAAGAGGTCTGGCATAACAGCAGACGTATCCTGCTGCGGATCCCACCCCACTGTCAGCTGGCAGGTTCTCACCTCCAACTTCACTAGAACTGGCCTCCTGGCCACTGGACTCTCTGGTGCACAACCGTCTGTGTTGTCATACCTCCAGACGCAGTCCATCTGTCTCCTGGCAACAGTGTCCAGCTGTCAACACCTGTTGCCCATGGCAACCGCAAACTTCAGTTTCCTGGCCCTTTAACCACAGCTAGCAGACTTTTGTCACTCCACACAACAACCCAAGTTTTTCAGCCTCCTGGCCCTACACTGCCAAGCTGTAACTGCCCCCTTTGCATCTGGCAGGAACTGGCTTATATGCAACCAATTCCTGCTACACCCATCAGGTGTTAACCCTTACTTCTCCTTCTGCAGGTGTCAGAATGCCTATCTAGCACCCTCTGCAGGCCAGTCTGACACTGTCCTGCTACAACACATACACACACACACACACACACACACACACACACACACACACATACACACACACACACACACACACACATACATACATACATACATACATACATACATACATACATACATATACGTACTATTTTATATATAGATTAGCTGATGCAGTACATCTGACTTGGGGGTTAGGCCGGTCTTACACGGACGGATATGAATTGCGTATTCTGCGAGTGCCGTTCAAGCGCATGATATGCGGTAATACATGGGCTTTGAAATGCACTGACTTTCGCCGGTTCGCTCACACTGGCGGATAGGAATTGCAGATTCTGCGAGCGGAAGAAAGATCCCAGCATGCTCCATTTTACCGCAGGTTCCACATGTCAGAGCTCCACTGATCTCTATGGATACGTTTCATTCATGTATGGACGCGGGATCGTACGCCAGCTGGCTAGGAGACCAGAACAAGTGGTATAAAGTAAGCTGGCATCTGTGGGCAGACAATGCAGGACGGATTCTGGGGAGCAGCGCCCCACTCAGGCTGCCTGCGGTGCCGCTGCTGCTTCTGGGCTCTTCTTCCACAAGAAACTGTTTCCAAAATAAGTAGTATAAACCCGCCGAGCCGGGAGAGCAGCGTCCTGTCCTGAAGGCCCTCAGAGCAGCGCTCACCGTGACAGCAGAGAATGTCGCCTGAGCGATACAAGGGCGTTTCCAGGGGGTTGGCCATTTTCCTGCGGACGATACGCTGCCCTTAAATGTAGATCCGTGCAGAAAACCGCGACCATATGCGAATGGCTTCCATCAACAAACTCCGGTCTTCCCCTGCGGAGATCCGACCTGTTAGTGGAGCTCGGCCTTAACGATTAGCCGGAGTGACATCTCGCGGTATGGGCTGTCGCTGCAGGTAGATTGGAACGGACGCTGCATGGATTATGGCGCTGCACACCGATACTTTGTATCTTCCCCATCTGGGGTCGGGGGGCTCCCCATTTCCGGGTGGCTTGGTTCTCTGTTATCCGTGTGTTCTTATATTGATGTTTGTCCCATAAGGGCTCCTCTGTGTAGATCACGGCATTGTCACACACGCAGGTTTATTACGTGTGCGACGATTGTGAATTCGTTTGGTGGCAGCGCCGGCCATCTACTTCTTCAGGATTCGCAGACTGGGCGCCACAGCAGAGGCAGCAGGGTGGCGAACGGCCCCGGGCTATAGAGGTCTACCTGAATGCGTCCATCCCACAACTAGGCAAGGCTTATGGAGAAATGTACAAAGTGGGAGTGTCCGTGGTTGGAGCAGGGCGGAGCCTAAAACCATCCGTAATCGGGATGCAAATGCATTTCAGGAGGTAATCAGGTAGGAGTGCTGGTCATGGAGGAGGTCATTACTGATAAGCGGGGCATGTGCCCCGGGCCACACGAGCATTGCCCCTAGCCTGCCCACTGTTGGCTGACAGCTTCATTAAAAGCACTAAGCAGTGCCTCAGCATGTGACCGTGTCAGTCACCTCACACATGGCGGGCCGAGCGGGTGGGCTTCTTGGCAGACTCCTCCCCCTATGCCCTCCTTCCCCCACTTCCTGTTTCCATCTGTGCTGGCGCCATCCTTCTCCTCCATGCTAGCACTACTTCTCAGCGCTGCGCTATTGATGCAGGGAGATGGCGGTAAACTGGTGCGCTGATGACAAGATTAATGACCAGGTGACTAGTGCGTACTGTCCGCCAGAGGAGGGGGGGCTGACAGGGTGACTAGTGCGTACTGTCCGCCGGAGGAGGGGGGCTGACCGGGTGACTAGTGCGTACTGTCCGCCGGAGGAGGGGGGGGGGGCTGACTGGGTGACTAGTGTGTACAGTCTGCCGGAGAAGGGGGGGCAGACCGGGTGACTAGTGCGTACTGCCCGCCGGAGGAGGGGGGGGCTGACCGGGTGACTAGTGCTTACTCTCCACCGAAGCAGTGGGGGCTGAATGGGTGACTAGTGCGTACTCTCCGCCGGAGGAGCCGTGCCTGAACAGGTGATTAGTGCTTACTCTCCACCGGAGGAGCTGGGGCTGAACTGGTGACTAGTGCTTACTTTCTGCCGGAGCAGCGGGGGCTGAACAGGTGACTAGTGCTTACTCTCTGCCAGAGGAGCGGGGGCTGAACAGGTGACTAGTGCTTACTCTCCACCGGAGGAGGGGGGGCTGACCGGGTGACTAGTGTGTACTGTCCGCCGGAGGAGGGGGGGCTGACCGGGTGACTAGTGCGTGCTGTCCGCCGGAGGAGGGGGGGCTGACCGGGTGACTAGTGCGTGCTGTCCGCCGGAGGAGGGGGGGCTGACTGGGTGACTAGTGCGTACTGCCCGCCGGAGGAGGAGGGGCTGACCGGGTGACTAGTGCGTGCTGTCCGCCGGAGGAGGGGGGGCTGACCGGGTGACTAGTGCGTACTGCCCGCCGGAGGAGGGGGGGCTGACCGGGTGACTAGTGCGTGCTGTCCGCCAGAGGAGGGGGGGCTGACCGGGTGACTAGTGTGTACTGTCTGCCGGAGGAGGGGGGGGCTGACCGGGTGACTAGTGCGTACTGTTCGCCGGAGGAGGGGGGCTGACCGGGTGACTAGTGCGTACTGTCCGCCGGAGGAGGGGGGGCTGACCGGGTGACTAGTGCGTACTGTCCGCCGGAGGAGGGAGGGCTGAATGGGTGACTAGTGCGTGCTGTCTGCCGGAGGAGGGGGGGGGGGGGGGCTGACCGGGTGACTAGTGCGTACTGTCCGCCGGAGGAGGGGGGGCTGACCGGGTGACTAGTGCGTACTGTCCGCCGGAGGAGGGGGGGCTGACCGGGTGACTAGTGCGTACTGTCCGCCGGAGGAGGGGGGGCTGACCGGGTGACTAGTGCGTACTGTCTGCCGGAGGAGGGGGGGCTGACCGGGTGACTAGTGCGTACTGTCTGCCGGAGGAGGGGGGGCTGACCGGGTGACTAGTGCGTACTGTCCGCCGGAGGAGGGGGGGCTGACCGGGTGACTAGTGCGTACTGTCTGCCGGAGGAGGGGGGGCTGACCGGGTGACTAGTGCGTACTGTCTGCCGGAGGAGGGGGGGCTGACCGGGTGACTAGTGCGTACTGTCTGCCGGAGGAGGGGGGGCTGACCGGGTGACTAGTGCTTACTCTCTGCCAGAGGAGCAGGGAGTGAATTGTTCTGAACTGGCACTTTACACTTCTAGCATGTCAGTATTCCTCTCTCAGCTCGGCGGCATGCGGATCCAGCGCTCAGTCGCTGCAGGGTACATCGCCATCATCTTCTTCAGGCACATCGCTACCACATAACGATCCATCATCCTAGTTTTGCTCCATCATACTCCTTGTACTTTGTATTTCACCAGTGGTCCGCATCGGCGTAAAGCACGGCAGCTGCCAGGATGCACCACCAGATTTCAGGAGCGTGGCGCGACCGCAGGTTCCGTTGGGGCGAATCTACATCTCAAGTACACTCTTGTCTCCTGCGCATCTTGCAAAACCCAGTTTTGGCGCGTAGTTTGTAGCGCTGCTCTCCCCGGTCTGTCCAGCCCCTCGTCACTAGACTTTGCATCATAAAACATTAACCCTCACATGGCTCGCTAACAGGTAACTGCTCGCCATATCCGCAGTAATCACAGTCCCTTTTGGGATACCCCTGAGATCCGTCAGTCGCTGACCGTCCTTAGAGTGCGCACACTAATGTCGTAGGAGCGGTCTCACACGTCTAGCGGCTTGTTCCGTGCTTTTGGATCCTCATCACTGTCTGCTGCTTTGGAGAACGTGTCCCTGCGGTACGGGCGGCTCCCTCTCTTTCCACGTGGTTCGCCGTGGTCCAGCCCCGGGTCGTCGGGTTTTCTTGCCCCTCCCTCAGTCCCAAGCAGCACACACTGCTGTTGGCACCTTTTTTTTCTTTCTGCCGCAGCCCATCTTCTCAGCGGCGCCCCCTGATGGTGCAGCTCTAATTCCTTAAATATCTAAGATACAAATCCTGCGAGGGGGCGGGGCTTCACAGAAGTGAGGGAATACTTGCTCAACTGTTTGCTAGTGAGAATCAATAATCACATGATCGCGTAAACGTTCTCTAATGCCCTTGAATTGACCCCTCACACTCCGGACTGCAGTCTAGACCCAGGTAGCCTGCACTCTTCAGCGTTCAGACCCGGCTCCAGTCCCGGTATCCTCCGCAGTCCCGGCATCCTCCGCAGTCCCGGCATCCTCCACAGTCCCGGCATCCTCCACAGTCCCGGCATCCTCCACAGTCCCGGCATCCTCCACAGTCCCGGCATCCTCCACAGTCCGGGAACCTCGCAGTCCTGGTATGCTCCGCAGTCCCGGTATCGTCGCAGTCCCGGTATCGTCGCAGTCCCGGTATCGTCGCAGTCCCGGTATCGTCGCAGTCCCGGTATCGTCGCAGTCCCGGTATCGTCGCAGTCCCGGTATCGTCGCAGTCCCGGCATCCTCCGCAGTCCCGGTATCGTCGCAGTCCCTGTATCCTCGCAGTCCTGCAGAGGGAAAGAAGTGCACCCTGCTGAAGCTGCAGGCAGGTCTAGCGCCTCCAGTTTGGTAGGTTCCTTTTTCTAATGACCACAAACCCCGTATAACAGACATAGGGCAGTTTCCATGATGCATCTACTGACCCGCGGTGGCTGGAGGCAGTGCAATGCTGTCCGTATACCCAGCAAGATCCTGTGGCTGCTGCGCGATGGGCTTCAATCGTGTTTGGTAAATGCAGTGTGGAAACTCAGCCTTAAGGCACATTTACACAAGGCTGACTTGTTGCTTATTTTGTCTTAGCTATTCATGAATGAATAGCTAAGGGCTATCTGTCATTGGCTGAGCGCTCAGCCAATAGCTAAGCACTAGCTGCTATTGGCTGAGCCCTGAGCCAATCAGCACAGCCCTTTCAGGAGGCGGGGATTTTGAAATCCCCAGCTGCTGAAAGAGCTTAACAGCAGTGCAGGGGAGCCAGCCGGAGGTCGCGTCTAAGCTGCAGAGAGGCATTCTCCATTTCTTTTCAATGGGTCTAGCGCTGCTGCCGCTGGCCCCATTGAAAAGACTGGCAATATCCCGGCGTGATGCCGTTTTTTTTTCTCGCACTGCGCTGCGAGACTTTACCTTTACTCTCGCAGCGCAGTGGAGAAAAAAATGCCAATGGGTGTTCACCCTTATGGTGGAGCCAAATAATGGCAGTCAAAATGCTTGTGTGAACCCCGCCTTAATCATTAGAGACAAAAATATGCCAGTCACTGAGGGGTTAAAAGGCTCAGCGGACCGGAGGTAGTCATAAAAGGACAGGGGAGGAAGTGACGATGTTGGCTTCACTTCTATTGAAATCAGTGGGGGAGCCGCACCGCTGCGGCACTTCCTACTTCTCTCCCGGTCAGGACTGGATGTGACATCATGACCAGAAGTGGAAGAGCAGCGCTGCTATTGGTATCAATGGGAGTGACGCATCGCATTTACTCCCCTGTCCGTTTATGCCCATGTCCGGGCGATCAGCTGATGGGCAGAGGTTCCGAGTGGCGGACCCCATCCATAGGACCAATGTCCATGGGCAGATTTTATTTGCGGAGCCCGCAGAGGAGATCCGCAAGTCAAGCCACCCATAGGGATGCATTAGCGTCCGCAAAAGAATTAAAAGCATGCGGATGTAGATTTATCCCGGCGTGTGGATCGCATGTGCAGGGAAAATCACAGCATGCTACATTCTCTGTGGATTCCTGCACAGACGGCTTCCATTGAAGTCAATAGAAGCCGTCCGATCCGCGGCATACACACAGATGACACTGAGGACGTGCCGCGGATCTGCAGCGAAAGCAGGATATTTGGGACAAAATGCACTGTTCATCCATCGTGCAGAAGAAAGCAGATCCGGCCGTGACGGAGGAGACCCGCACTGGATCCGGAGAGGTAAGAGAATGTGCCATGGCCGTGGGCACGGGCGGATTCTGTGTTGGATTCCATAGAGTCTGTGCGTGCCGTGGACATCGGGCCATAAGCCACTGATAACCCGTCCAGAGGTCAGCGCACCAGTGAAACAATGGGCAGAAAACCCCTTAATGTACAGAAACAAACACTTCCTGCCCTGCAGTGTTATACGGCAATGCCCGCTTGGTGGAGGCACTGAATCCTGCAGCTCCGCAGCACCAGAGGCGTTGCACTGTGCAGATCTGGATGTGACTGCAGATTCAGATCCGATTTAATGCAGGATCAATATAAAATAAGTACAAATGGGATATTCTAACATTTGTCTTCTTCTCCCCACAGTTGTACATCTGGGACACCCGAGTCTAACCCTCTGCCCCTACTTCTCCCCACAGCTTCCTCCGGCAGGGCGCATGGACTCCTCCGCTCCGCGCTCCTCCACTCCGCGCTCCTCATGGGTCTCCTTCTGATTGCGGTTGCTCTCCTGTGTTAAAGCTGCCTTGTGAAATAGAGAAGAAGGAAAGATCCCAAGGAAGACTATAAGAAATTGTATTTAGCTACTGCCGACCCAAAGCTTTGTGAAAAGAGACCAAATGGTGGAAGGAATGTTGGGCTTGGAAACCATTCATTGATACTTTCACATTCCCCCCTTTTCTTTATATACCCATCATTACTGCAAGCAGGCATCCCTCTCAGCTAATCTTAAAGGGGGACTTTTTCTTCTCCTTGAACGTACTTTTCTTCACCCGTTCCCCAGTCCAGTAATCCTGGGTGCTTGTGATTGGATAGCCATTAGATAAGCATCATCATATAGACCTTGTCGCGGGCTCACCGACGGGTAACTGCCTGAGTGCCCGTGTTTGAAGCTTTAAGACATATAAGGTATAAAATATATAAACAACCTGAATATTACATAAGCAGCTACATATAACAGCAGTGTATGATATGGCTTGTATGATTCCCATGATCCGTCCACAAGAGACTTAAACCCATTGCCAGGATTAAATATGGCGAACACGGCGCTCCAACTGGAGTCTTGTTTCTGTTCGTGTTCTTTCAACCATTTCTTTCTCATTTCCTCAATTCTCCGTACGCTGGCTCTGATCTGCATAATATATCACTGAACCTCCAACGGAACAACAGGCAAACGATTGGACCTTATGTAAGCGCTTGTTATTATTTTGACTTTCCGCTTCTCAGACCGGTCACATACAATATTGTCTATATACATTTTTAGCATCATAATTCAATAGTTTTCAATTACGTAAAATTCATATATTAGATATATAAATGCAATGTTTAGTACAAGATTATGTCATTAAAGATACGAATACCGAGACATTGTGCTTTATATTTATTCATCAATTTACAAGCTCTATCAGTTTTGTTAAAAGAAGACCAGGCAGCTACAAAGACCCTCAGTATACCTCATGCAGCAGGAACCCTGATGATGAGGTCGAGCGCCTCATGAAAAATTACTATAACTACTATAATACTGCCCGCTATATAACAGAATATAACTACTATAATACTGCCCCCTATGTACAAGAATATAACTACTATAATACTGCCCCCTATGTACAAGGATATAACTACTATAATACTGCCCCCTATGTACAAGGATATAACTACTATAATACTGCCCTTATGTACAAGAATATAACTACTATAATACTACCCCCTATGTACAACAATATAACTACTATAATACTGCTCCCTATGTACAAGAATATAACTACTATAATACTGCTCCCTATGTACAAGAATATAACTACTATAATACTGCCCGCTATGTACAAGGATATAACTACTATAATACTGCTCCTATGTACAAGAATATAACTACTATAATACTGCCCCCTATGTACAAGGATATAACTACTATAATACTGCCCCCTATGTACAAGGATATAACTACTATAATACTGCCCTTATGTACAAGAATATAACTACTATAATACTGCCCCCTATGTACAACAATATAACTACTATAATACTGCCCCCTATGTACAAGAATATAACTACTATAATACTGCTCCCTATGTACAAGAATATAACTACTATAATACTGCCCCCTATGTACAAGAATATAACTAGTATAATACTGCTCCCTATGTACAAGAATATAACTACTATAATACTGCCCCCTATGTACAAGAATATAACTACTATAATACTGCTCCTATGTACAAGAATATAACTACTATAATACTGTCCCCTATGTACAAGAATATAACTACTATAATACTGCCCCTATATACAAGAATATACCTACTATAATACTGCCCCCTATGTACAAGAGTATAACTACTATAATACTGCCCCCTATGTACAACAATATAACTACTATAATACTGCTCCCTATGTACAAGAATATAACTACTATAATACTGCTCCCTATGTACAAGAATATAACTACTATAATACTGCCCCCTATGTACAAGAATATAACTAGTATAATACTGCTCCCTATGTACAAGAATATAACTACTATAATACTGCCCCCTATGTACAAGAATATAACTACTATAATACTGCTCCTATGTACAAGAATATAACTACTATAATACTGTCCCCTATGTACAAGAATATAACTACTATAATACTGCCCCTATATACAAGAATATACCTACTATAATACTGCTCCCTATGTACAAGAATATAACTACTATAATACTGCCCCTATGTACAAGAATATAACTACTATAATAATGCCCCCTATGTACAAGAATATAACTACTATAATACTGCTCCCTATGTACAAGAATATAACTACTATAATACTGCCCCCTATGTACAAGAATATAACTACTATAATACTGCCCCCTATGTACAAGAATATAACTACTATAATACTGCCCCCTATGCACAAGAATATAACTACTATAACACTGCCCCCTATGTACAAGAATATAACTACTATAATACTGCTCCTATATACAAGAATATAACTACTATAATACTGCCCCCTATGTAAAAGAATATAACTACTATAATACTGCCCCCTATGTACAAGAATATAACTACTATAATACTGCCCCCTATGTAAAAGAATATAACTACTATAATACTGCTCCTATGTACAAGAATATAACTACTATAATACTGCCCGCTATGTACAAGGATATAACTACTATAATACTGCCCCTATGTACAAGAATATAACTACTATAATACTGCCCCTATGTACAAGAATATAACTACTGTAATACTGCCCCCAATGTACAAGAATATAACTACTATAATACTGCCCCCTATGTACAAGAATAGAACTACTATAATACTGCTCCTATGTACAAGAATATAACTACTATAATACTGCCCGCTAAGTACAAGGATATAACTACTATAATACTGCCCCTATGTACAAGAATATAACTACTATAATACTGCCCCTATGTACAAGAATATAACTACTATAATACTGCCCCCAATGTACAAGAATATAACTACTATAATACTGCCCCCTATGTACAAGAATATAACTACTATAACACTGCCCCCTATGTACAAGAATATAACTACTGTAATACTGCCCCTATGTACAAGAATATAACTACTATAATACTGCCCCCTATGTACAAGAATATAACTACTATAATACTGCCTCCTATGTACAAGAATATAACTACTATAATACTACCCCTATGTACAAGAATATAACTACTATAATACTGCCTCCTATGTACAAGAATATAACTACTATAATACTGCCTCCTATGTACAAGAATATAACTACTATAATACTGACCCCTATGTACAAGAACATAACTACTATAATACTGCCCCTATGTACAAGAACATAACTACTATAATACTGCCCCCTATATACAAGAATATAGCTACTATAATACTGCCCCCATGTACAAGAATATAACTACTATAATACTGCCTCCTATGTAGAAGAATATAACTACTATAATACTGCCCCCTATGTACAAGAATATAACTACTATAATACTGCCTCATATGTACAAGAATATAACTACTATAATACTGCCCCCTATGTACAAGAATATAACTACTATAATACTGCCCCTATGTACAAGAATATGACTACTGTAATACTGCCCCCTATGTACAAGAATATAACTACTATAATAATGCTCCTATGTACAAGAATATAACTACTATAATACTACCCCCTATGTACAAGAATATAACTACTATAATACTGCCCCCTATGTACAAGAATATAACTACTATAATACTGCCCCCCTATGTACCAGAATATAACTACTATAATACTGCCTCTATGTACAAGAATATAACTACTATAATACTGCTCCTATATACAGAAATATAACTACTATAATACTGCCCCCTATGTACAAGAATATAACTACTATAATACTGCCTCCTATGAACAAGAATATAACTACTATAATACTGCCCCCTATGTACAAGAATATAACTACTATAATACTGCCTCCTATGTACAAGAATATAACTACTATTAAACTGCCCCTTATGTACAAGAATATAACTACTATAATACTGCTCCCTATGTACAAGAATATAACTACTATAATACTGCTCCTATGTACAAGAATATAACTACTATAATACTGCCTCCTATGTACAAGAATATAACTACTATAATACTGCCCCCTATGTACAAGAATATAACTACTATAATACTGCCCCCTATGTACAAGAATATAACTACTATAATATTACCTCCTATGTACAAGAATATAACTACTATAATACTGCCCCCTATGTACAAGAATATAACTACCATAATACTGCCCCCTATGTACAAGAATATAACTACTATAACACTGCCCCCTATTTACAAGAATATAGCTACTATAATACTGCCTCCTATGTACAAGAATATAACTACTATAATACTGCCCCCTATGTACAAAAATATAACTACTATAATACTGCCCCCATGTACAAGAATATAACTACTGTAATACTGCCCCCTATGTACAAGAATATAATTACTATAATAATGCTCCTATGTACAAGAATATAACTACTATAATACTGCTCCCTATGTACAAGAATATAACTACTATAATACTGCCTCCTATGTACAAGAATATAACTACTATTAAACTGCCCCTTATGTACAAGAATATAACTACTATAATACTGCCTCCTGTGTACAAGAATATAACTACTATAATACTGCCCCCTATGTACAAGAATATAACTACTATAATACTGCCTCCTATATACAGAAATATAACTACTATAATACTGCCCCCTATGTACAAGAATATAACTACTATTAAACTGCCCCTTATGTACAAGAATATAACTACTATAATACTGCCCCCTATGTACTAGAATATAACTACTATAATACTGCCCCTATGTACAAGAATAGAACTACTATAATAATGCTCCTATGTACAAGAATATAACTACTATAATACTACCCCCTATGTACAAGAATATAACTACTATAATACTGCTCCTATGTACAAGAATATAACTACTATAATACTGCCTCCTATGCACAAGAATATAACTACTATAATACTGCCCCCTATGTACAAGAATATAACTACTATAATACTGCCCCCCTATGTACAAGGATATAACTACTATAATACTGCCCCCTATGTACAAGAATATAACTACTATAATACTGCTGCTATGTACAAGAATATAACTACTATAATAATGCTCCTATGTGCAAGAATATAACTACTATAATACTACCCCCTATGTACAAGAATATAACTACTATAATACTGTCCCCTATGTACAAGAATATAACTACTATAATACTGCCCCCCTATGTACAAGAATATAACTACTATAATACTGCCCCCCTATGTACAAGAATATAACTACTATAATACTGCCCCCCTATGTACAAGAATATAACTACTGTAATACTGCCTCCTATGTGGAAGAATATAACTACTATAATACTGCCCCCTATGTACAAGAATATAACTACTATAATACTGCCTCCTATGTACAAGAATATAACTACTATAATACTGCCCCCTATGTACAAGAATATAACTACTATAATACTGCCCCCATGTACAAGAATATAACTACTATAATACTGCCCCCTATGTACAAGAATATAACTACTATAATAATGCTCCTATGTACAAGAATATAACTACTATAATACTGCCCCCTATGTACAAGAATATAACTACTATAATACTGCCCCCCTATGTACAAGAATATAACTACTATAATACTGCCCCCCTATGTACAAGAATATAACTACTATAATACTGCTCCTATGTACAAGAATATAACTACTATAATACTGCTCCCTATGTACAAGAATATAACTACTATAATACTGCTCCCTATGTACAAGAATATAACTACTATAATACTGCCCCCTATGTACAAGAATATAACTACTATAATACTGCCTCCTATGTACAAGAATATAACTACTATAATACTGCCTCCTATGTACAAGAATATAACTACTATAATACTGCCCCCCCTATGTACAAGAATATAACTACTATAATACTGCCCCCTAGGTACAAGAATATAACTACTATAATACTGTCTCCTGTGTACAAGAATATAACTACTATAATACTGCCTCCTGTGTACAAGAATATAACTACTATAATACTGCCTCCTGTGTACAAGAATATAACTACTATAATACTGCCTCCTATGTACAAGAATATAACTACTATAATACTGCCTCCTATGTACAAGAATATAACTACTATAATACTGCCCCCCCTATGTACAAGAATATAACTACTATAATACTGCCCCTATGTACAAGAATATAACTACTATAATACTGCCTCCTGTGTACAAGAATATAACTACTATAATACTGCCCCCTATGTACAAGAATATAACTACTATAATACTGCCTCCTATGTACAAGAATATAACTACTATAATACTGCCCCATATGTACAAGAATATAACTACTATAATACTGCCTCCTATGTACAAGAATATAACTACTATAATACTGCCCCATATGTACAAGAATATAACTACTATAATACTGCCTCCTGTGTACAAGAATATAACTACTATAATACTGCCCCCTATGTACAAGAATATAACTACTATAATACTGCCCCTATGTACAAGAATATAACTACTATAATACTGCCCCCTATGTACAAGAATATAACTACTATAATACTGCCCCCTATGTACAAGAAAATAACTACTATAATACTGCCCCCTATGTACAAGAATATAACTATTATAATACTGCCCCCTATGTACAAGAGTATAACTACTATAATACTGCTCCCTATGTACAAGAATATAACTACTATAATACTGCCTCCTGTGTACAAGAATATAACTACTATAATACTGCCCCTATGTACAAGAATATAACTACTATAATACTGCCCCCTATGTACAAGAATATAACTACTATAATACTGCCCCCTATGTACAAGAATATAACTACTATAATACTGCCCCATATGTACAAGAATATAACTACTATAATACTGCCCCTATGTACAAGAATATAACTACTATAATACTGCCCCTATGTACAAGAATATAACTACTATAATACTGCCCCCTATGTACAAGAATATAACTACTATAATACTGCCCCTATGTACAATAATATAACTACTATAATACTGCCCCCTATGTACAAGAATATAACTACTATAATACTGCCCCCTATGTACAAGAAAATAACTACTATAATACTGCCCCCTATGTACAAGAAAATAACTACTATAATACTGCCCCCTATGTACAAGAATATAACTATTATAATACTGCCCCCTATGTACAAGAGTATAACTATTATAATACTGCCCCCTATGTACAAGAGTATAACTACTATAATACTGCTCCCTATGTACAAGAATATAACTACTATAATACTGCCTCCTGTGTACAAGAATATAACTACTATAATACTGCCCCCTATGTACAAGAATATAACTACTATAATACTGCACCCTATGTACAAGAATATAACTACTATAATACTGCCGCTATGTACAAGAATATAACTACTATAATACTGCCCCCTATGTACAAGAATATAACAACTATAATACTGCCTCCTGTGTACAAGAATATAACTACTATAAGGCCTCCTTCCCACGAGCGTGACGGGCTCTGCCGCGTAATATTCCGCAGTGAAGCCTGTCGCGGCGCCCCCCAAAAACCCATACTTACCAGCGGAAGATAGCGTGAAGACGCTTCCCCGCCCACCGCCGTCGCGTCATGTGACACGCCCACCGCGTCACGTGACGCGCCGGCCGCGTCATATGACGCGCGGCGGTAGACGGGGAAGCGTTTTTTCATGCTATCTTCCTCTGGTTGCAGCGGGAGATAGCGTGAATGGACGGCTTCCATTGACTGCAATGGAAGCCGTCAGCGCGTACACCCGCAGCAAATAGAAGATGCTGCGGGTGAGGACGCGAGATTTCACGGTGCGTAATTCCGCGGTGGAATTACGCATCGTGAGCATTGTGCTATTAGGTTCAATAGAATCTAATAGCAGGGGGCAACGCAGCGGATTTTTGCCGCGGATATACGCGGCGTAAATCCGTTCGTGGGAAGGAGGCCTTATACTGCCCCTATGTACAAGAATATAACTACTATAAAACTGCCACTATGTACAAGAATATAACTACTATTATACTGTCCCCTATGTCCAAGAATATAACTACTATAATACTGCCCCTATGTACAAGAATATAACTACTATAATACTGCCCCTATGTACAAGAATATAACTACTATTACACTGTTCCTTACGTACAAGAATATAACTACTATAATACTGCCTCCTATGTACAAGAATATAACTACTATAATACTGCTCCCTATGTACAAGAATATAACTACTGTAATACTGCCCTCTATATACAAGAATATAACTACTATAATACTGCCCCCTATGTACAAGAATATAACTACTATAATA
Source organism: Eleutherodactylus coqui (assembly GCF_035609145.1). NCBI lineage: Eukaryota > Metazoa > Chordata > Amphibia > Anura > Eleutherodactylidae > Eleutherodactylus > Eleutherodactylus coqui. Next base: position 531,564,592 of record NC_089837.1, on the reverse strand, counting down.
CAGCCCCCTATGTACAAGAATATAACTACTATAATACTGCCTCCTGTGTACAAGAATATAACTACTATAATACTGCCCCCTATGTACAGGAATATAACTACTATAATAATGCCCCTATGTACAAGAATATAACTACCATAATACTGCCCCTATGTACAAGAATATAACTACTATAATAAAGCTCCCTATGTACAATAATATAACTACTATAATACTGCCCCCTATGTACAAGAATATAACTACTATAATACTGTCCTCTATGTACAAGAATATAACTACTATAAATACTGCCCCTATGTACAAGAATATAACTACTATAATACTGCCCCTATGTACAAGAATATAACTACTATAATACTGCTCCTATGTACAAGAATATAACTACTATAATACTGCCCCTATGTACAAGAATATAACTACTATAATACTGCCTCCTATGTACAAGAATATAACTACTATAATACTGCCTCCTATGTACAAGAATATAACTACTATAATACTGCCTCCTATGTACAAGAATATAACTACTATAATACTGTCCTCTATGTACAAGAATATAACTACTATAATACTGCCTCCTATGTACAAGAATATAACTACTATAATACTGCCTCCTATGTACAAGAATATAACTACTATAATACTGCCTCCTATGTACAAGAATATAACTACTATAATACTGTCCTCTATGCACAAGAATATAACTACTATAATACTGCCTCCTATGTACAAGAATATAACTACTATAATACTGCCTCCTATGTACAAAAATATAACTACTGTAATACTGCCTCCTATGTACAAGAATATAACTACTATAATACTGTCCTCTATGTACAAGAATATAACTACTATAATACTACCCTCCTATGTACAAGAATATAACTACTATAATACTGCCCCTATGTACAAGAATATAACTACTATAATACTGCCCCTATGTACAAGAATATAACTACTATAATACTGCCCCTATGTACAAGAATATAACTACTATAATACTGCTCCTAAGTACAAGAATATAACTACTATAATACTGCTCCCTATGTACAAGAATATAACTACTACAATACTGCCTCCTGTGTACAAGAATATAACTACTATAATACTGCCCCCTATGTACAAGAATATGACTACTATAATACTGCCCCCTATGTACAAGAATATAACTACTATAATACTGCCTCCCATGTACAAGAATAAAACTACTATTAAACTGCCCCTTATGTACAAGAATATAACTACTATAATACTGCTTTTAAGTACAAGAATATAACTACTATAATACTGCTCCCTATGTACAAGAATATAACTACTATAATACTGCCTCCTGTGTACAAGAATATAACTACTATAATACTGCCCCCTATGTACAAGAATATAACTACTATAATACTGCCTCCTATGTACTAGAACATAACTACTATAATACTGCCTCCTATGTACTAGAACATAACTACTATAATACTGCCCCTATGTACAAGAATATAACTACTATAATACTGCCCTCCTATGTACAAGAATATAACTACTATAATACTGCCCCCTATGTACAAGAATATAACTACTATAAATACTGCCGACAATGTACAAGAATATAACTACTATAATACTGCCCCTATGTACAAGAATATAACTACTATAATACTGCCCTCCTATGTACAAGAATATAACTACTATAATACTGCCCCCTATGTACAAGAATATAACTACTATAAATACTGCCGACAATGTACAAGAATATAACTACTATAATACTGCTCCTATGTACAAGAATATAACTACTATAATACTGCCCCTATGTACAAGAATATAACTACTATAATACTGCCTCCTATGTACAAGACTATAACTACTATAATACTGCCTCCTATGTACAAGAATATAACTACTATAATACTGCCCCTATGTACAAGAATATAACTACTATAATACTGCCCCCTATGTACAAGAATATAACTACTATAATACTGCTCCTAAGTACAAGAATATAACTACTATAATACTGCCCCCTATGTACAAGAATATAACTACTATAATACTGCCTCCTGTGTACAAGAATATAACTACTATAATACTGCCCCCTATGTACAGGAATATAACTACTATAATACTGCCCCTATGTACAAGAATATAACTACCATAATACTGCCCCTATGTACAAGAATATAACTACTATAATAAAGCTCCCTATGTACAATAATATAACTACTATAATACTGCCCCTATGTACAAGAATATAACTACTATAATACTGCCCCTATGTACAAGAATATAACTACTATAATACTGCCCCCTATGTACAAGAATATAACTACTATAATACTGCCCCCTATGTACAAGAATATAACTACTATAATACTGCTCCTAAGTACAAGAATATAACTACTATAATACTGCTCCCTATGTACAAGAATATAACTACTATAATACTACCCTCCTATGTACAAGAATATAACTACTATAATACTGCCCCTATGTACAAGAATATAACTACTATAATACTGCCCCTATGTACAAGAATATAACTACTATAATACTGCCCCCTATGTACAAGAATATAACTACTATAATACTGCTCCTAAGTACAAGAATATAACTACTATAATACTGCCCCCTATGTACAAGAATATAACTACTATAATACTGCCTCCTGTGTACAAGAATATAACTACTTTAATACTGCCCCCTATGTACAGGAATATAACTACTATAATACTGCCCCTATGTACAAGAATATAACTACCATAATACTGCCCCTATGTACAAGAATATAACTACTATAATAAAGCTCCCTATGTACAATAATATAACTACTATAATACTGCCCCTATGTACAAGAATATAACTACTATAATACTGCCCCTATGTACAAGAATATAACTACTATAATACTGCCCCTATGTACAAGAATATAACTACTATAATACTGCCCCTATGTACAAGAATATAACTACTATAATACTGCTCCTAAGTACAAGAATATAACTACTATAATACTGCTCCCTATGTACAAGAATATAACTACTATAATACTGCCTCCTGTGTACAAGAATATAACTACTATAATACTGCCCCCTATGTACAAGAATATAACTACTATAATACTGCCCCCTATGTACAAGCATAAAACTACTATAATACTGCCTCCCATGTACAAGAATATAACTACTATTAAACTGCCCCTTATGTACAAGAATATAACTACTATAATACTGCCTCCTGTGTACAAGAATATAACTACTATAATACTGCCCCCTATGTACAAGAATATAACTACTATAATACTGCCTCCTATGTACTAGAACATAACTACTATAATACTGCCCTCCTATGTACAAGAATATAACTACTATAATACTGCCCCCTATGTACAAGAATATAACTACTATAAATACTGCCCACAATGTACAAGAATATAACTACTATAATACTGCCCCTATGTACAAGAATATAACTACTATAATACTGCTCCTATGTACAAGAATATAACTACTATAATACTGCCCCTATGTACAAGAATATAACTACTATAATACTGCCTCCTATGTACAAGAATATAACTACTATAATACTGCCTCCTATGTAGAAGAATATAACTACTATAATACTGCCTCCTATGTACAAGAATATAACTACTATAATACTGTCCTCTATGTAAAAGAATATAACTACTATAATACTGCCCCTATGCACAAGAATATAACTACTATAATACTGCCTCCTATGTACAAGAATATAACTACTATAATACTGCCTCCTATGTACAAGAATATAACTACTATAATACTGTCCTCTATGTACAAGAATATAACTACTATAATACTGTCCTCTATGTACAAGAATATAACTACTATAATACTACCCTCCTATGTACAAGAATATAACTACTATAATACTGCCCCTATGTACAAGAATATAACTACTATAATACTGCCCCCTATGTACAAGAATATAACTACTATAATACTGCCCCTATGTACAAGAATATAACTACTATAATACTGCCTCCTGTGTACAAGAATATAACTACTATAATACTGCCCCCTATGTACAAGAATATAACTACTATAATACTGCCCCCTATGTACAAGAATATAACTACTATAATACTGCCCCTATGTACAAAAATATAACTACTATAATACTGCCTCCTGTGTACAAGAATATAACTACTATAATACTGCCCCCTATGTACAAGGATATAACTACTATAATACTGTCTCCCATGTACAAGAATATAACTACTATAAATACTGCCCACAATGTACAAGAATATAACTACTATAATACTGCCCCTGTGTACAAGAATATAACTACTATAATACTGTCCCCTATGTACAAAAATATAACTACTATAATACTGCCCCCTATGTACAAGAATATAACTACTATAATACTGCCTCCTATGTACAAGAATATAACTACTATAATACTGCCCCCTATGTACAAGAATAAAACTACTATAATACTGCCCCCTATGTACAAGGATATAACTACTATAATACTGCCCCCTATGTACAAGAATATAACTACTATAATACTGCCCCCTGTGTACAAGAATATAACTACTATAAATACTGCCCACAATGTACAAGAATATAACTACTATAATACTGCCCCTGTGTACAAGAATATAACTACTATAATACTGCTCCTAAGTACAAGAATATAACTACTATAATACTGCTCCCTATGTACAAGAATATAACTACTATAATACTACCCTCCTATGTACAAGAATATAACTACTATAATACTGCCCCTATGTACAAGAATATAACTACTATAATACTGCCCCTATGTACAAGAATATAACTACCATAATACTGCCCCTATGTACAAGAATATAACTACTATAATAAAGCTCCCTATGTACAATAATATAACTACTATAATACTGCCCCTATGTACAAGAATATAACTACTATAATACTGCCCCTATGTACAAGAATATAACTACTATAATACTGCCCCCTATGTACAAGAATATAACTACTATAATACTGCCCCCTATGTACAAGAATATAACTACTATAATACTGCTCCTAAGTACAAGAATATAACTACTATAATACTGCTCCCTATGTACAAGAATATAACTACTATAATACTACCCTCCTATGTACAAGAATATAACTACTATAATACTGCCCCTATGTACAAGAATATAACTACTATAATACTGCCCCCTATGTACAAGAATAAAACTACTATAATACTGCCCCCTATGTACAAGGATATAACTACTATAATACTGTCTCCCATGTACAAGAATATAACTACTATAAATACTGCCCACAATGTACAAGAATATAACTACTATAATACTGCCCCTGTGTACAAGAATATAACTACTATAATACTGCTCCTAAGTACAAGAATATAACTACTATAATACTGCTCCCTATGTACAAGAATATAACTACTATAATACTACCCTCCTATGTACAAGAATATAACTACTATAATACTGCCCCTATGTACAAGAATATAACTACTATAATACTGCCTCCTATGTACAAGAATATAACTACTATAATACTGCCTCCTATGTACAAGAATATAACTACTATAATACTGTCTCCTATGTACAAGAATATAACTACTATAACACTGTCCTCTATGTACAAGAATATAACTACTATAACACTGTCCTCTATGTACAAGAATATAACTACTATAATACTGTCCTCTATGTGCAAGTATATAACTACTATAATACTGCTCCCTATGTACAAGAATATAACTACTATAATACTGCCCCTATGTACAAGAATATAACTACTATAATACTGCCCTCCTATGTACAAGAATATAACTACTATAATACTGCCCCTATGTACAAGAATATAACTACTATAATACTGCCTCCTATGTACAAGAATATAACTACTATAATACTGCCCCCTATGTACAAGAATATAACTACTATAAATACTGCCGACAATGTACAAGAATATAACTACTATAATACTGCCCCTATGTACAAGAATATAACTACTATAATACTGCTCCTATGTACAAGAATATAACTACTATAATACTGCCCCTATGTACAAGAATATAACTACTATAATACTGCCTCCTATGTACAAGACTATAACTACTATAATACTGCCTCCTATGTACAAGAATATAACTACTATAATACTGCCCCTATGTACAAGAATATAACTACTATAATACTGCCCCCTATGTACAAGAATATAACTACTATAATACTGCTCCTAAGTACAAGAATATAACTACTATAATACTGCCCCCTATGTACAAGAATATAACTACTATAATACTGCCTCCTGTGTACAAGAATATAACTACTATAATACTGCCCCCTATGTACAGGAATATAACTACTATAATACTGCCCCTATGTACAAGAATATAACTACCATAATACTGCCCCTATGTACAAGAATATAACTACTATAATAAAGCTCCCTATGTACAATAATATAACTACTATAATACTGCCCCTATGTACAAGAATATAACTACTATAATACTGCCCCTATGTACAAGAATATAACTACTATAATACTGCCCCCTATGTACAAGAATATAACTACTATAATACTGCCCCCTATGTACAAGAATATAACTACTATAATACTGCTCCTAAGTACAAGAATATAACTACTATAATACTGCTCCCTATGTACAAGAATATAACTACTATAATACTACCCTCCTATGTACAAGAATATAACTACTATAATACTGCCCCTATGTACAAGAATATAACTACTATAATACTGCCCCTATGTACAAGAATATAACTACTATAATACTGCCCCCTATGTACAAGAATATAACTACTATAATACTGCTCCTAAGTACAAGAATATAACTACTATAATACTGCCCCCTATGTACAAGAATATAACTACTATAATACTGCCTCCTGTGTACAAGAATATAACTACTTTAATACTGCCCCCTATGTACAGGAATATAACTACTATAATACTGCCCCTATGTACAAGAATATAACTACCATAATACTGCCCCTATGTACAAGAATATAACTACTATAATAAAGCTCCCTATGTACAATAATATAACTACTATAATACTGCCCCTATGTACAAGAATATAACTACTATAATACTGCCCCTATGTACAAGAATATAACTACTATAATACTGCCCCTATGTACAAGAATATAACTACTATAATACTGCCCCTATGTACAAGAATATAACTACTATAATACTGCTCCTAAGTACAAGAATATAACTACTATAATACTGCTCCCTATGTACAAGAATATAACTACTATAATACTGCCTCCTGTGTACAAGAATATAACTACTATAATACTGCCCCCTATGTACAAGAATATAACTACTATAATACTGCCCCCTATGTACAAGCATAAAACTACTATAATACTGCCTCCCATGTACAAGAATATAACTACTATTAAACTGCCCCTTATGTACAAGAATATAACTACTATAATACTGCCTCCTGTGTACAAGAATATAACTACTATAATACTGCCCCCTATGTACAAGAATATAACTACTATAATACTGCCTCCTATGTACTAGAACATAACTACTATAATACTGCCCTCCTATGTACAAGAATATAACTACTATAATACTGCCCCCTATGTACAAGAATATAACTACTATAAATACTGCCCACAATGTACAAGAATATAACTACTATAATACTGCCCCTATGTACAAGAATATAACTACTATAATACTGCTCCTATGTACAAGAATATAACTACTATAATACTGCCCCTATGTACAAGAATATAACTACTATAATACTGCCTCCTATGTACAAGAATATAACTACTATAATACTGCCTCCTATGTAGAAGAATATAACTACTATAATACTGCCTCCTATGTACAAGAATATAACTACTATAATACTGTCCTCTATGTAAAAGAATATAACTACTATAATACTGCCCCTATGCACAAGAATATAACTACTATAATACTGCCTCCTATGTACAAGAATATAACTACTATAATACTGCCTCCTATGTACAAGAATATAACTACTATAATACTGTCCTCTATGTACAAGAATATAACTACTATAATACTGTCCTCTATGTACAAGAATATAACTACTATAATACTACCCTCCTATGTACAAGAATATAACTACTATAATACTGCCCCTATGTACAAGAATATAACTACTATAATACTGCCCCCTATGTACAAGAATATAACTACTATAATACTGCCCCTATGTACAAAAATATAACTACTATAATACTGCCCCTAAGTACAAGAATATAACTACTATAATACTGCCCCCTATGTACAAGGATATAATAACTATAATACTGTCTCCCATGTACAAGAATATAACTACTATAAATACTGCCCACAATGTACAAGAATATAACTACTATAATACTGCCCCTGTGTACAAGAATATAACTACTATAATACTGTCCCCTATGTACAAAAATATAACTACTATAATACTGCCCCCTATGTACAAGAATATAACTACTATAATACTGCCTCCTATGTACAAGAATATAACTACTATAATACTGCCCCCTATGTACAAGAATAAAACTACTATAATACTGCCCCCTATGTACAAGAATATAACTAATATAATACTGCCCCCTATGTACAAGGATATAACTACTATAATACTGTCTCCCATGTACAAGAATATAACTACTATAAATACTGCCCACAATGTACAAGAATATAACTACTATAATACTGCCCCTGTGTACAAGAATATAACTACTATAATACTGCTCCTAAGTACAAGAATATAACTACTATAATACTACCCTCCTATGTACAAGAATATAACTACTATAATACTGCCCCTATGTACAAGAATATAACTACTATAATACTGCCTCCTATGTACAAGAATATAACTACTATAATACTGCCTCCTATGTACAAGAATATAACTACTATAATACTGTCTCCTATGTACAAGAATATAACTACTATAACACTGTCCTCTATGTACAAGAATATAACTACTATAACACTGTCCTCTATGTACAAGAATATAACTACTATAATACTGTCCTCTATGTGCAAGAATATAACTACTATAATACTGCTCCCTATGTACAAGAATATAACTACTATAATACTGCCCCCTATGTACAAGAATATAACTACTATAATACTGCCCCCTATGTACAAGAATATAACTACAATAATACTACCCTCCTATGTACAAGAATATAACTATTATAATACTGCCCCTATGTACAAGAATATAACTACTATAATACTGCCCTCCTATGTACAAGAATATAACTACTATAATACTGCCCCCTATGTACAAGAATATAACTACTATAATACTGCTCCCTATGTACAAGAATATAACTACTATAATACTAACTCCTATGTACAAGAATATAACTACTATAATACTGCCCCCTATGTACAAGAATATAACTACTATAATACTGTCAACTATATACAATAATATAACTACTATAATACTGCCCCCTATTTACAAGAATATAACTACTATAATACTGCACCCTATTTACAAGAATATAACTACTATAATACTGCCTCCTATGTACAAGAATATAACTACTATAATACTGCCTCCTATGTACAAGAATATAACTACTATAATACTGCCTCCTATGTACAAGAATATAACTACTATAATACTGTCTCCTATGTACAAGAATATAACTACTATAACACTGTCCTCTATGTGCAAAAATATAACTACTATAATACTGCTCCCTATGTACAAGAATATAACTACTATAATACTGCCCCTATGTACAAGAATATAACTACTATAATACTGCCCTCCTATGTACAAGAATATAACTACTATAATACTGCTCCCTATGTACAAGAATATAACTACTAAAATACTAACTCCTATGTACAAGAATATAACTACTATAATACTGCCCCCTATGTACAAGAATATAACTACTATAATACTGTCAACTATATACAATAATATAACTACTATAATACTGCCCCCTATTTACAAGAATATAACTACTATAATACTGCCCCCTATTTACAAGAATATAACTACTATAATACTGCCCCCTATGTACAAGAATATAACTACTATAATACTGCCCCTATGTACAAGAATATAACTACTATAATACTAACTCCTATGTACAAGAATATAACTACTATAATACTGCCCCCTATGTACAAGAATATAACTACTATAATACTGTCAACTATATACAATAATATAACTACTATAATACTGCCCCCTATTTACAAGAATATAACTACTATAATACTGCTCCCTATTTACAAGAATATAACTACTATAATACTGCCGCCTATGTACAAGAATATAACTACTATAATACTACCTTCTATGTACAAGAATATAACTACTATAATACTACCCCCTAAGTACAAGAATATAACGACTATAATACTGCCTCCTATGTACAAGAATATAACTACTATAATATTGTCCTCTATGTACAAGAATATAACTACTATAATACTGCCCCCTATGTACAAGAATATAACTACTATAATACTGCCTCCTATGTAAAAGAATATAACTACTATAATATTGTCCTCTATGTACAAGAATATAACTACTATAATACTGCCCCCTATGGACAAGAATATAACTACTATAATACTGCCTCCTATGTACAAAAATATAACTACTATAATACTGCCCCTAAGTACAAGAATATAACTACTATTAAACTGTCCCCTATGTACAAAAATATAACTACTATTAAACTGCCCCTTATGTACAAGAATATAAGTACTATAATACTGCCTCCTATGTACAAGAATATAACTACTATAATACTGCCCCCTATGTACAAGAATATAACTACTATAATACTGCCCCCTATGTACAAGAATATAACTACTATAATACTGCCCCCTATGTACAAGAATATAACTACTATAATACTGCCCCCTATGTACAAGAATATAACTACTATAATACTGCCCCCTATATACAAGAATATAACTACTATAATACTGCCCTCTATGTACAAGAATATAACTACTATAATACTGCCTCCTATGTACAAGAATATAACTACTATAATACTGCCCCCTATATACAAAAATATAACTACTATAATACTGCCCTCTATGTACAAGAATATAACTACTATAATACTGCCCACTATGTACAAGAATATAACTACTATAATACTGCCCCCTATGTACAAGAATATAACTACTATAATACTGCCCTCTATGTACAAGAATATAACTACTATAATACTGCCCCTATGTACAAGAATATAACTACTATAATACTGCTCCCTATGTACAAGAATATAACTACTATAATACTGCCCCCTATATTCAAGAATATAACTACTATAATACTGCCCCCTATATACAAGAATATAACTACTATAATACTGCCCCTATGTACAAGAATATAACTACTATAATACTGCCCCTATATACAAGAATATAACTACTATAATACTGCCCTCTATGTACAAGAATATAACTACTATAATACTGCCCCCTATGTACAAGAATATAACTACTATAATACTGCCTCCTATGTACAAGAATATAACTACTATAATACTGTCTCCTATGTACAAGAATATAACTACTATAACACTGTCCTCTATGTGCAAGAATATAACTACTATAATACTACCCTCCTATGTACAAGAATATAACTACTATAATACTGCCCCTATGTAAAAGAATATAACTACTATAATACTGCTCCCTATGTACAAGAATATAACTACTATAATACTAACTCCTATGTACAAGAATATAACTACTATAATACTGCCCCCTATGTACAAGAATATAACTACTATAATACTGTCAACTATATACAATAATATAACTACTATAATACTGCCCCCTATTTACAAGAATATAACTACTATAATACTGCCCCCTATTTACAAGAATATAACTACTATAATACTGCCCCCTATTTACAAGAATATAACTACTATAATACTGCCCCTATGTACAGGAATATAACTACTATAATACTGCCCCTATGTACAAGAATATAACTACTATAATACTAACTCCTATGTACAAGAATATAACTACTATAATACTGCCCCCTATGTACAAGAATATAACTACTATAATACTGTCAACTATATACAATAATATAACTACTATAATACTGCCCCCTATTTACAAGAATATAACTACTATAATACTGCCCCCTATTTACAAGAATATAACTACGATAATACTGCCTCCTATGTACAAGAATATAACTACTAATATACTACCTTCTATGTACAAGAATATAACTACTATAATACTGCCCCCTATGTACAAGAATAAAACTACTATAATACTGCCCCCTATGTACAAGAATATAACTACTATAATACTGCCCCCTATGTACAAGGATATAACTACTCTAATACTGTCTCCCATGTACAAGAATATAACTACTATAAATACTGCCCACAATGTACAAGAATATAACTACTATAATACTGCCCCTGTGTACAAGAATATAACTACTATAATACTGCTCCTATGTACAAGAATATAACTACTATAATACTGCCCCTATGTAAAAGAATATAACTACTATAATACTGCCCCCTATGTACAAGGATATAACTACTATAATACTGCCTCCTATGTACAAGAATATAACTACTATAATACTGCCTCCTATGTACAAGAATATAACTACTATAATACTGTCTCCTATGTACAACAATATAACTACTATAACACTGTCCTCTATGTACAAGAATATAACTACTATAACACTGTCCTCTATGTACAAGAATATAACTACTATAATACTGTCCTCTATGTGCAAGAATATAACTACTATAATACTGCCCCTATGTACAAGAATATAACTACTATAATACTGCTCCTATATACAGAAATATAACTACTATAATACTGCTCCCTATGTACAAGAATATAACTACTATAATACTGCCCCCTATGTACAAGAATATAACTACTATAATACTGCCCCCTATGTACAAGAATATAACTACTATAATACTACCCTCCTATGTACAAGAATATAACTACTATAATACTGCCCCTATGTACAAGAATATAACTACTATAATACTGCCCTCCTATGTACAAGAATATAACTACTATAATACTGCTCCCTATGTACAAGAATATAACTACTATAATACTAACTCCTATGTACAAGAATATAACTACTATAATACTGCCCCCTATGTACAAGAATATAACTACTATAATACTGTCAACTATATACAATAATATAACTACTATAATAATGCCTCCTATGTACAAGAATATAACTACTATAATACTGCCCACTATGTACAAGAATATAACTACTATAATACTGCCCCCTATGTACAAGAATATAACTACTATAATACTGCTCCCTATGTACAAGAATATAACTGCTACAATACTGCCACCTATGTACAATAATATAACTACTATAATACTGCTCCCTATGTACAAGAATATAACTACTATAATACTGCTCCCTATGTACAAGAATATAACTGCTACAATACTGCCACCTATGTACAATAATATAACTACTATAATACTGCGCCCTATGTACAAGAATATAACTACTATAATACTGCCCCCTATGTACAAGAATATAACTACTATAATGATCTTTTTATTTAAAACTTGCAACAAAATTATTACAATATACTAACTATAAACACATAAGAGTCAACAACGAAAACAGAACATCAGAACAGAAAAGCAGAACAAAATAAACTTCAGACCAACCGCACAGAAGTTGGTACCCGGATTCTCCTCCAGTTTATACTATATACATTGTTTCTGTTCTTAGTCTTTACACTGTTCCCATTTATAGAGCAGACTCTCAAAACTCATTTAAGTCACTGGTCTTTCTTGCTTTTCCTCCTCCGTCCGCTGCTGTCACCTGCAGAGCCCCATCTTTTGGTGGACACTGATGGCTGAGGTTCCTCTTCCTGAAGGTCATCATCAGAGTTATGTAAAGAGACACATTCTTTTTCCGACTTCTCTGATTCTTCTCCCAGCACTCCATACTGTCCGGAGGTTATGGCCGGCACCGGTTGATACGGGATTTTCTTTGCAAATTCTGCTCGAAAAATCGCCGCAGCAGTTTTATTCTTTCTTTTCACCGCCTGGAACCCCTCTTGATCCACAGAGGGGCGTCTGGGCCTTGCGGCTCGGTCGGAGGGTTCTGTAGCCTTACATGGCTGCTGTTCAGTTGATTTAGCAACAGGTTTACTGGATATTTTCTTCTTTTCATGAGGTTTCTCTTCAATAGCTGGTGCTTGTAGTACAACAGGGGATATTTCACTTCTTACAGCAAGGATTTTTCCTTTTCCATCAGATGCATTCTCGGTGGCTGGTACTTGTACTGTAGTGGGAGGACCATCCATCTCTCCCTCTGCTGGTACTTGTAGTGCAGCGGGTGAGTTATCAGTCTCTAAAGCAGGGTCACTGGTACTTTGCACTACATTAGTATTAGGACTGTTGGATTCTGGGGCTCTATCTGCTCTTGCGGCGACATCCTCTTTACCTTCCTCCATGGGCTCTATGCAGATATCATCACCTCCTTTATTATGCTCTGCGTGTGGACACTCCCGGAATGTATGACCTGCTCCTAAGCACAGGTTACAGATGACAGGTCCTCTACAATCGCTTTTTGAATGTCCAAACTCTCCACATAATGAACACTTGACTCGAGAGCAGTTGAAAGCGAGGTGTCTGCCCCCACACCTATGACATAGACGAGGCTGACCAGGGTAGTAGCATATTCCTCTCTCTGAGCCTAGATAGAAGGAGTGCGGTAGATGTCTGGTCACACCATTGGCTCGCTCTAATTGGATCTTTACAGTGTATCCACCATTCCAGATTCCCTCCTCATCATAGATTTTTTCTGGATAGTTCATGATCATACATTGCCTACTCAGCCAGTGCTCCAGATCTGCCAGCGCCACCACCTCAGACTGGAACAATATGGTGGCCCTCACCACCTGAGGCTTGGACAGCTGGATCACCTGGAGATACTCCCAGATTGACTGTCCCCTTGTGTCATTATATATACTCCAGAATGCATCCAAGTCATATTGCAGCTTAAAGCTGATGTCGTAGATCCTGCTGGAGGGGATATGGATCAGAGCGTACACCTCAGAGGCTTTAAACTTCATAAAGTCTTTTAGGAGACTCTTCCCGATGTACAGTCTGGATGGAATGTTCTCTTCTGGCCCTGTGTACTTAATCCTGACAGCGTTTCTCCTCTGTGGTGGAGGGGGAGCTGGCTTTGTGACATTGGAGAATAGTCTGTTGAATTGTGGACGGTCAGCAGAGGGATGAGTGCCTGACCTTTCCTCATCAGCAGGCTTACTGACTCCTGATTGATCTGCAGACACACCTGCGGTGGTTTCACACTGTCCTGCAGACACACCTGCGGTGGTATGAGACTGTCCTGCAGACACACCTGCGGTGGTATGAGACTGTCCTGCAGACACACCTGCGGTGGTATGAGACTGTCCTGCAGATTGTTGTACACACACCTCTGCGGATGGCTGAGAACCTTCACAAATCTCCACCATATCTACTCCGGACAATGCAGTTGTCTCTTCACTCATTATACTGCACGGTGTTTCATTTACAATGTCAGTACCTGAAGCATACACCAGTTTACTACTTGCATTCATTTCATCAGCACTGCAAACAGAGTCCTTTGCAATTAACCCCTTATTGGCTGTCACATTTTGCTCCTCAGTATTAGCAGCATTTTCAGAGTCTGATAGCTCAGCTCCCATACTCAGTGACCCTCCAGGCGCTGCACCCGCACATCTCAGAGGGGTTCCCTGCTCCACCATACCATACACAACATTATAATCAGTACCTTTTTTCTCAATGACTTCTTTAATCTTCATGTTTTGCACTCTGGCCTCCCTCTTCATGTTTTGCACTCTGGCTTCCCTCTTTTTCTCCATTGCCCAGTTTTCTACTTTAGGTATTGCATTTGCTTCTTTGTCTAGTCGCTCCTTTAATATAGCGAGCTCACGTGTGCAATTATCCAGGCACTCACACTTCATCAGCTTTGTCTTTGCATCCGTCTCTATCTTAATCTCTTCTCTTAACTTCAAAATTTGTCTTTCCAGTTTAAATAAACTTTTCTTAGTCACTTTCATACTCAATCCAAATGCTTTACATGATTCAGTAGTCTCACCAGCCACCATTTCCTGGTTACCACTTTCTTGATCTCCATGCTGCAAGCCACACTCCAGGCTCTGGGCTCTCCCAGGATCGTCAGCCCAGCTGCACTCACTTCCTCCTGGGTCAGAGGCCATGCCTCCTCCCTACTGGGAGCTCACAAGCACACGTCTATCCTCTCCTATGGACAAGAATAGAACTACTATAATACTACCTTCTATGTACAAGAATATAACTACTATAATACTACCCCCTAAGTACAAGAATATAACGACTATAATACTGCCTCCTATGTACAAGAATATAACTACTATAATATTGTCCTCTATGTACAAGAATATAACTACTATAATACTGCCCCCTATGTACAAGAATATAACTACTATAATACTGCCTCCTATGTAAAAGAATATAACTACTATAATATTGTCCTCTATGTACAAGAGTATAACTACTATAATACTGCCCCCTATGTACAAGAATATAACTACTATAATACTGCCCCTAAGTACAAGAATATAACTACTATTATACTGTCCCCTATGTACAAAAATATAACTATTAAACTGCCCCTTATGTACAAGAATATAAGTACTATAATACTGCCTCCTGTGTACAAGGATATAACTACTATAATACTGCCCCCTATGTACAAGAATATAACTACTATAATACTGCTCCCTATGTACAAGAATATAACTACTATAATACTGCCCCCTATGTACCACAATATAACTACTATAATACTGCCTCCTGTGTACAAGAATATAACTACTATAATACTGCCCCCTATGTACAAGAATATAACTACTATAATACTGCCCCCTATGTACAAGAATATAACTACTATAATACTGCCCCCTATGTACAAGAATATAACTACTATAATACTGTCCCCTATATACAAGAATATAACTACTATAATACTGCCTCCTATGTACAAGAATATAACTACTATAATACTGCCTCCTATGTACAAGAATATAACTACTATAATACTGCCCCCTATATACAAGAATATAACTACTATAATACTGCCCTCTATGTACAAGAATATAACTACTATAACACTGCCCCCTATGTACAAGAATATAACTACTATAATACTGCCCCCTATATACAAGAATATAACTACTATAATACTGCCCTCTATGTACAAGAATATAACTACTATAATACTGCCCCCTATGTACAATAATATAACTACTATAATACTGCCCGCTATATACAAGAATATAACTACTATAATACTGCCCCTATGTACAAGAATATAACTACTATAATACTACCCCCTATGTAGAAGAATATAACTACTATAATACTGCCCCTATGTACAAGAATATAACTACTATAATACTGCCCCCTATGCACAAGAATATAACTACTATAATACTACCTCCTATGTAGAAGAATATAACTACTATAATACAGCCCCCTATGCACAAGAATATAACTACTATAATACTGCCCCCATGTACAGGAATATAACTACTATAATAATGCCCCCTATGTACAAGAATATAACTACTATAATACTGCCCCTATGTACAAGAATATAACTACTATAATACTGCCCCCTATGTACTAGAATATAACTACTATAATACTGCCCCTATGTACAAGAATATAACTACTATAATACTGCTCCCTATGTACAAGAATATAACTACTGTAATACTGCCCCCTATGTACAAGAATATAACTACTATAATACTGCCTCCTGTGTACAAGAATATAACTACTATAATACTGCTCCTATGTACAAGAATATAACTACTATAATACTGCTCCTATGTACAACAATATAACTACTATAATACTGCCCCCTATGTACAAGAATATAACTACTATAATACTGCCCTCTATGTACAAGAATATAACTACTGTAATACTGCCCCCTATGTACAAGAATATAACTACTATAATACTGCCTCCTGTGTACAAGAATATAACTACTCTAATACTGCCCCTATGTACAAGAATATAACTACTATAATACTGCTCCTATGTACAAGAATATAACTACTATAATACTGCTCCTATGTACAAGAATATAACTACTATAATTCTGCCCCCTATGTACAAGAATATAACTACTATAATACTGCCCCCTATGTACAAGAATATAACTACTATAATACTGCCCCATATGTACAAGAATATAACTACTATAATACTGCCCCTATGTACAAGAATATAACTACTATAATACTGCCCCCTATATACAAGAATATAACTACTATAATACTGCCTCCTATGTACAAGAATATAACTACTATAATAATGCTCCCTATGTACTAGAATATAACTACTATAATACTGCCCACTATGTACAAGAATATAACTACTATAATACTGCTCCCTATGTACAAGAATATAACTACTATAATACTGCCTCCTATGCACAAGAATAAAACTACTATAATACTGCCCCCTATGTACAAGAATATAACTACTATAATACTGCCCCCTATGTACAAGAATATAACTACTATAATACTGCCTCCTATGTAGAAGAATATAACTACTATAATACTGCCCCTTATGTACAAGAATATAACTACTATAATACTGCCCCCTATGTACAAGAATATAACTACTATAATACTGCCTCCTATGTAGAAGAATATAACTACTATAATACTCCCCCCTGTGTACCAGCATATAACTACTACAATACTGCCCCCTATGTACAAGAATATAACTACTATAATACTGCTCCTATGTACAAGAATATAACTACTATAATACTGCCTCCTATATACAAGAATATAACTACTATAATACTGCTCCTATGTACAAGAATATAACTACTATAATACTGCCTCCTATGCACAAGAATAAAACTACTATAATACTGCCCCCTATGTACAAGAATATAACTACTATAATACTGCCCCCTATGTACAAGAATATAACTACTATAATACTGCCTCCTATGTAGAAGAATATAACTACTATAATACTGCCCCTTATGTACAAGAATATAACTACTATAATACTGCTCCCTATGTACAAGAATATAACTACTATAATACTGCTCCCTATGTACAAGAATATAACTACTATAATACTGCCCCTAAGAACAAGAATATAACTGCTATAATACTGCCCCCTATGTACAAGAATATAACTACTATAATACTGCTCCCTATGTACAAGAATATAACTACTATAATACTGCCCCTAAGAACAAGAATATAACTACTATAATACTGCCCCTAAGAACAAGAATATAACTACTATAATACTGCCCCCTATGTACAAGAATATAACTACTATAATACTGCCTCCTATGTAGAAGAATATAACTACTATAATACTGCCCCCTGTGTACAAGCATATAACTACTACAATACTGCTCCCTATGTACAAGAATATAACTACTATAATACTGCCCTTATGTGACCTCCTCAGTAGCCTCAGTGGTAATAGTGACTTCTCACAGTAGCCCCAGCATTAATAGTGCCCCCCCACCACACCCCCAGCAATAATAGTGACCCCTCCACAGTAGCCCCAGCAATAATAGTTACCACACACATTAGCCCCAGCAATGATACTGCCCCACACACATTAGCCCCAGCAATCATAGTACCCCCCACAGTAGCCCCAGCAATAATAGGAACCCCCACAGTAGCCCCTGCAATAATAGTGCTCCCCCACAGTGTCCCCATTAATTATAATGCCCCTCACAATAGCCCCAGCAATGATTGTACCCCCCACAGAGTAGCCTTAGCAATTATAGTGCCCCCACACAGTAGCCCCAGCAAAGATAGTGCACCCCACAGAGTAGTCCCATAGTATTAGCGCTCGTCTTAGTCCCATATGCTCACCCTCCTCCGGATCTTCACAGTGCCGATGCTCCTTTCACCGCTGCTGCTGGCGGTTGTAAGACTATGCACCTGCAGCGCCTCCTCTCCTCTGCTCTTCTCACTTGCGGAACCAAAGATGAGAGGTGAGGTGAGGATCCTGGATGCACAAACTTCAATGTCTGCATCCGGACGCGGCGCTGCGGAGTGTTTACTGGGCAGGGAGCCGCGGCACCTCGCCCTAAATCACTTTAATGGTGACTAGAAGTCACCGGAAAGCGGGACAAATTCCTGTCCAGCTGGGGTCCCAGCAGAAGGTGGGACATAGGATCCCAAAGGAGGACTGTCCTGCCTAAATCGGGTCGCCTGGTCACCTTATACCAGCTGCGGGGAAAGGGTCAACCTGTTAGGCCATGTCAACAATATGACGGCCATTTTGAATGAGCTATCTTGGATTTAACTCTAGTTTTCCAGTGGGACGGTCGGTGCCGGCCAACACTTCTCATCCCATGTGGGTGTTTTCACACTTTTGAGGCCCCCTGTATCTTTACAGGCGCCGCCTGGGATGTTCCTGCTTGTTTCCTCTGCATTCTTCTGGCTACACGATTGCTCCGTGGCTACGGTTTTCTCCGCACTTTGCTATTGTGTTGCGCAATTGTATATAGATCTCGTCGTAGAGGCGTCTAGTGGCCAACAAGCTCCCCACAAGCCGAAGAAGAGGTCACTGCACACAAGGAGCCTCCGAGAGCCTCTTATAGGCCAAGGGGGAACCACTTTTAGGACCTCCAGGGACAAGACCGTCCATCTAATCACCACAACTCATCATTTACGGATCTGCCTGAGATGGAGCCGCATGCCAGGGTCTGCAGCAGAGCGACATGTTCTTCTGGAGGTGCAGGAGGGCTTCTGACAAAGAGTGCCTCCCTCTGATTGGTGTAACATACTGTCTTTCTTCGTGCTGGTCCGGTATATACTCTGACAGGTCGGCCGGCACTCTTGAAGTTTAACAAGGACATCAGTTACTTTTTTATCTCATCCTATGGAGAAAACAAATCTGCCCCACATCTGCCAGTACGTGGCTGAGCTCCGGTATGTCCCCCATAGGTACTTACTAATCAAATGCCCACTACTGATACCGGGCAAGGCCTGTACGGGAACGCTGTCCTACGGTCCTTTACGGTTATTACCTTTTATGAACTGGTGGCAAATCTGGAAATCCGAGACAAGAACTGAGAGGATGTAATACGACTCGGACTATGGTGGCGGTCAGATCCCAGCGGAGGCGGGAGCACATTGTTCACTCCACCCCCGAGGAGGTGGAAGGGACTCTACATCTTCTGGGTCCTTCTATTGTTTCTCCCTTTTGTTTTGTAACCATGTTGCTTCTTTGATGTTTACTTTTATCTATTTTTTAGAGATGAGCGAACGTACTCGTAATGAGTACTTACGCACCCGAGTACTGCCATTTTCGAGTACTTCAGTACTCGCGCGTAAAGATTCGGGGGGCGCCGGGGGGCGGGGAGAGGCGCGGCGGTGCGGGGGGTAGCAGCGGGGAACAGGGGGGAGCCCTCTCTCTCCCTCTCCCCCCCACTCCCCGCTGCAACCCCCCACGCCGCCACGGCGCCCCCCGAATTTTTTCGCCCGAGTACGAAAGTACTCGAAAATCGCGGTACTCGGGCGAAAAAGGGGCGGGGCCGAGCACGTTCGCTCATCTCTACTATTTTTACATTTTTGGAAGAACTCTGCTTTTCACAAGAAAGCTCGAAAAAACTTTAATAAGTGATGATCAGAACTCACCTTCTCCCTCCACACAGGTCACAGAGCATGCCCACAACAATCTCCTATAGAAGTCTATCAGTGATGATGACAGCTCACCTCCTCCCCTCCCTGCAAGGTTTGCAGAACACCCCCAAAATACTATCCCATAGATGTTTATAGGTCTTGATGACCGCTCGAGTCCTTCTCCATGCACAAGTCACAGAGCGAATAAAGAAAAACTGACACTTCCAGGGTGTTTCTGAGTAGATTTTATCCAAGGCTGGACTATCACATCACATTAGAAAAACCTGAGCTGAATTCCAAATGGCCACCAAAATCATCTCCTCCACCAAACATAATGCAGCCCCCCCCCCCCTCCCAGTTAACACTTTCACACATTGGGGGTCCTTTTTTCTCGTAATTACACCAGTACAATGGGTGTGTCCAGACTTCTGCCTCATCCCGTACATTCCATTGCCCCCCCGTTAGGGTCCTTCCCACCAGACGAGATATAGCAGCCCTGCAGGATATTCCGCCCCGACCTCTGTCCTCCTAACGGGCAGAATTGAATACGGCCAGCAATCCGGCATCACCATGCGCAGTTAGCCGGGCGGGCCTTGGGGCAGGATGGAGGGCCGGCGTATTCCGCCATGCCGTTGTGGAATATTCCTTCTCATGTGAACGGTCCCTTCAGTGGATGAGTCAGAGGAAGTGTGGAAACCTCGCGGCCCCCCGGACCGCCTCCGTCACGTCCAGCCCCAGCGGATCGGTTGTGTCTGCTACAGGCGGACAGTCTGGGGTTACTGCGTCTTCACTGATCCCGACACGTTCTGTTCGCTGGGTCCCTCCTGCCTGATCTCCTCTCCAGCTGGCAGTGGGTGCGCACCGTCGCACTGCAATATCCCGGGTCAGGCGGGGGCTTCCCTGCGCTCACATCCCCGGACACGTAGGAAAGAGTCTTCGGGAGCGGCTACATCAGGGAACTGCAAGAGAGACAACCACTAGATGAGCGCTACTAGTCACTGACCGTTATATACATAGCTGACCACAACATATCTGACCGACCACTATATACATATATGACCAATATATACATACCTGACCACGACATATATTTCTGACCATTATATACATAGCTGACCAACCACTATATACATTACTGACCATTATACACATATATGACTATTATATACATAGCTGACCACAACATACATTACTGACTGTTATATACATATATGACCATTATATACATACCTGACCATAACATATATTACTGACCACGATATACATGTATGACCATCTTACATAGCTCTTCCACTGTCGTCCCTTCTACGCTACAGTCCAATATTAGTGCGCGGTCACATGTTTCCCTTCTACACGGGAGCCGGATTTACTTTAATCCCGTTCACTTTAAGGGTGCCCACCCACTAGCGTTTTTTTACTGCGAAATTCGCAGCGTTTTTTTTTTTCTGCAGGGGTCTTTGGGCTATGGGACATGCAAAGCTAAAATCGCGATCGCGCAAAATCACGATATCGCGGTAAATCGCGATTTTGCGCATTACAAGTCCCATAGACCCCCTGCAGAAAAAAAAAACCTGCGAATTTCGCAGTGAAAAAAAACGCCAGTGGGTGGGCGCCCTAATAGTAAACACGTCCTCTGTGCACCGTGTGATCGCTCCTTACAGGGGGGGGGGGGGGTTTAAAGAGCTGATGGGCAACCTTTTGAGTTCGGTGTGTCAAAATTTGCGAAAAACCCTGAGCATAACTCGGGGGGGGGGGGGGGGGGAGGTCACTTCGAGAAAAAAACATAAATTTGCGATATTTATAGTTTAAATAACAAAAATGTATAATTGTATTTAATAAACCCCAAACCCCCACAGCACCGGCCCTCGCCTCTCACAGCCTCCCCTCACTTATCTCAGTAATGATGAGTCCCCAGCAGTGACAGTGGTCCCCCACAGCAGCCCCCAGCAGTGACAGCGCCCCCCACAGCGGCCCCCTGCAGTGACAGCGCCCCCCCACAGCGGCCCCCTGCAGTGACAGTGCCCCCCTACAGCAGCCCCCAGCAGTGTCAGTGCCCCCCTACAGCGGCCCCCCGCAGTGACAGCGCCCCCCACAGCAGCCCCCAGCAGTGACAGTGCCCCCCTACAGCGGCCCCCCAAGGTGGCAGTGCCCCCCTACAGCGGCCCCCCGCAGTGACAGCGCCCCCCACAGCAGCCCCCAGCAGTGACAGTGCCCCCCTACAGCGGCCCCCCAAGGTGGCAGTGCCCCCCACAGCGGCCCCCAGCAGCGACAGTAGTCCCCCACAGCGGCCCCTAGCAGTGACAGTGGCTCCCCACAGCTTCCCCCAGCAGTGACAGTGGCCCCCCACAGCGGCCCCCAGCAGTGACAGTGGCCCCCCACAGCGGCCCCCAGCAGTGACAGTGCCCCCCACAGCGACCCCCAGCAGTGACAGTGCCCCCCACAGTGGCCCCCAGCAGTGACAGTGCCCCCCACAGCGGCCCCCAACAGTGACAGTGCCCCCCACAGTGGCCTCCAGGAGTGACAGTGGCTACCCACAGCCAAAGTGGCCCCCAGCAGTGACAGTTGCCCCCCACAGCGGCCCCCAACAGTGACAGTGGCCCCCACCAGTGACAGTGGCCCCCAGCAATGACAGTGGCCCCCAAGACCCATATACTTACCTCCTCCACCTCGTGAAAGCTCCACTCCTGCATATATTTATATTCCACAACACTTCTGCTCGATTCAACCCGGCTGGACGCTCTTGGGGAACCAAGTAGTGGGAGACGTCAGGGGAGGGGGGAGGAGGATCCCGGGAGCACACTGACGTCACGGTGTGCGCCGGGATCAGCGCTGCTTAGTGAATATCGGCAGGGGAGTGGCGGCCCCTGCTGGTATTCACCACTAACGGGCCGTGTGTCAGCGACAATGGCCACGTGTGTCATAGGTCCACCATCACGGTTTTAAAGTAAACACTTTAAGGGCTCGGCCTGAGTTAAGATAAACACATAAAGCACGCTCACCTGTTTTCGGGCCCCTGGCCCATCCCTGTCCTCCACCGCTGGAAGTCAGGTGACTGCTGCAGCCAATCGGAGGCCACAGCATCATCTTCCAAACTCCTAGCATCAGTGCTCACATCCCGGGCGTCATGATGCCAGGAGTTCGGGATGGTGAAGCCGTGGCCTCTGACTGCTGCAGTCCATGGGCGGGGATGAAACAGTGCCAGCCGATTAGCTGCGCCCCAGGGGGCCGAAAACAAGTGAGCTTCATGTTTTAATTGTGCGTCATGCACAGCCCTTAAGGTGTTTTATCTTTGACTCCCCAGATCAGGTTCAGTCACTTTGCTCATCTTATACTCTAGTCACATCCAGAGCTGCAGTCACTCCCCATCTATTATACGTCCATTCACTAGGACTGCATTGCTAGGCTGAGCTTCAGTACCGCCAGCCCCCGTGTTACATATCTTGTCCACATCTCCATCATCTAAAAGCTGAAGATCGCAGTAATCCACAGAAAAACCGCTCTGAGCGTTCATACAGCAAAGTAGACATAACAATACCGTAATACTATCCATACCTCTCCCAAATAATGTCACCATGTAGTGCGGGCATAGTGTCATCCAGAGCTCATATAATACTGCCATACGACACCTAAATAATACAACCGTAGACCTGTTACGGTATCCTACCCACCGGTGCGCCAGCCTGCGTGCCCTAGAACTCACCCGCAACCCCCTGTCCCTGCCTACTTGCCTCCACTCCTGGCTAACCCCAGGTGGGCAACTGGGCGGCGGTCCCTACTCTCACTAGGGACCGTGAGGGGACGCTGACGTACCAAGATGGAAGGGTAGAATACCGACAGGATGGGCAGATGATACAACCAACAGAAAAACACAAGCAGACCGAGGCAGATGGGAGAACCTGGCAGATATGGCAGAACAAGCTGACAACAGAGACCAACAGAGGCAGGATGGTAGCACGCTAAAGGGAACCAAATAACTGGCAGTGAATGCAGATCACTGCCAGCCTTAAAAACACCAGCCTCCGCCCAGGGGCGGAGAGGGGGAGGCGCTACCTCCCACAGCACCAATTAAAAGGGTGCTAATGCACAAGGCTGACTACAGGTGTGCTCGCGCATGGCGCCGCCCAGACCTGCAAGCACGCGCACTGCGCCACGCACCCACAACACCACGCCAACCAGCCACCCGCACCCCCGGCAGCCGGACAACAAGCCGGGGGGACGCGCCCTGACCGTGGGACCCAACGCCCCACCGCCCTGGGTGGACCCGCAGACGCCGCATGGTAACAAGACCACTCATATAATACTCCCATACAGCACCTAAATAATACAACTGTACACTGCTCATATAATACTGCCATACACTGCTCATATAATACTGCCATACAGCACCTAAATAATATAATCATTCATCACTCATATGATACTGCTAACAGTGCCATCCAGTCGTAACAAGTGAGCAGCAAGCGGGTAAAAGGAACAGAAGCCGCACCCATTTTCCTTGATCCAATGACTGGAGTATAAAGGATGCCAAGTATGGATTGCAGGAGTGTACCAAGCATTATCGAATTTTACAGAGGGGGAGCAGCACTTCCAGCCGCCACCTCCTTGCCCGGCCGTGAGAGACAGGACTGCATTGGACGTTAACTCTCATCTGAATGTGAGTTGTTCTTCATTCACCTGCCTGCCGCACTACACCGCCACATCACACCAGAAGCAGGAACCCGTTTATAAAGTGATACCCCAAATTTTCAGTGTAGTGTAGCCGGGTGGGAGAGGGAGATTTGCCACCGTGACACTAACCTCCCCCTCTGGTGCACTACACATGTAGTCCTACCACAGTGACTATCACCCCTCAGCATTCCTGCCCATGATTGCCTATTGGGGATACCCCATGGTCCCATAGATCTGCCCCCTCCTCTGACCACCCCCCACCATCTGCCCCCTCCTCTGACCATCCCCCACCACTCTATCATTTCTGAGGGGTGCCGCCTCCCCTGAAGCTCCTTACACCCTTCACACCCCATTTTGGTAGTAATTATGTGGTTTCTCCACCCACTGGGGCACATTTCCTGTGTAGTAATGATGATAGCCTTACCGGAGCTGCACACGGGGAAATCTCGCTTCTCGTCTGAAAGACAAAGGTCACCATTAATTATCGTTATCGGGTGGGAATATGTATACAGACACTTACCTCCTCTGTACATACACATGGACCTCCTCTATAGATAAACTCTTACCTCTTCTCTAGATGGACACTTACTGCCTCTACAGATGGACATTTACCTCCCCTACATATGAGCACTTACCTCCACTATACATAGACTTTATCCTCCACTCTAGATGGACACTTACCTCCACTATACATAGACTTTATCCTCCACTCTAGATGGACACTTACCATCTCTATGCTCGGACATTACCACCTCTATAGATAAACTCTTACTTCCTCTATAGAAGGACATCTGCTTCATCTCTAGGTGAACTCTAGGCTCCTTTGCAGATGAGCACTTACCTCTTATGTAGATGAACACTTATCTCCTCTCTAGGTTACCTCTTACTTCCTCTATAGATGAGCACTAACCTCCTCTCTACATGGACACTTACCTCCTTTATACTTGGATATTAACAAAGTATATATAAATAAACAATATAATAATATATAAACTATAGATAAACTATTGCTCAATGGAAGAACACTTACCTGATTCCAGATTAACTCATTCTTCTCTATAGCTAGACACTTACCTCTCTAGATGAACTTTAACCTCCTCTATAGATAAACATTTATTGCGCTAGATGGACACTTAGATTCTCTTTAGCTGGACAGCCACCTATTCTGTAGATGAACACTTATCTCCTCTCTAGGTTATGTCTTACTTCCTCTATAGATGAACACTAACCTCCTCCCTAGATGGACATTAAACGTCTCTATAGATGACCCCTAACATTCTCTATTGATGGGCACTTACCTCCTAGGTAGGTACAGTTGAAGTGACTGCAGAGCTCACATGTGCTGTCCAGAACATAAATGTTCCCTCTTCTCTCGACAAATTGGAACTTCTCAGCCACCGGGATCAACACTTCCTGCTCTTTGGGGAAGACGGAGAGACTGTGGATGTCCACGCCGAAGCAGGTGGTCATCTCGAAGAACAATCCATCAGAGTATTCTTTAGCTACTTCTATATTCCGAGAGGAAGAAGTGAATCTCCCGAACCTTAGCTCCGCTTCCTCTGACACCTGCAGAGACTTGTCTGTGCCCCTGAAGACTTTGTAGGTCTTTGTTTGTCTTTTGGAGTTCCTCCTCAGCACCTGTAGGGCTCGGGTCAAGTAGAAGTGAAGAGCCTTATAGTGGAAGTTCTCCATGTAGTGCTGTCTGGACCTTCCCGCCACCGTCACATTTCCATTGAGTTCTTTATAGATTGGACTACTCTCCGGCCAGTCTGTGGTGTAGACAATGATTGCTATCCCAAACTCATCGATGAAGTCACTAGGAAGACGCAGCATTGTCTTCACTTTGTTCCACTGCACCACTGCTCGCTCCCATGCCAAACCAAATGCCATGTTGAAGGATTTCTCTCGAGGTAAAATTTTTGGCATGAGATCCGTCTCATATTGATTGGAGCATCCGATGTACTGGTCATCAAACGAGTAGGGACTAAAGTCCAGTATGTGATGTTTACACTGCATCTACAAGAAAACACAAAATTGTAGTGTCCCAGAACCAGAGTCTCTGTTACACCCCGGTGCAAAGTTGTCATGTGGTTCCAGAAAGCAGATTTTTCACATGCATAATAATATATATTGTTTGTATCTTGCATTGCCTTATATTTGCAAAACCTTGCATAAGCTTAGCTTATGCAGAGATATAAGGGTTAAATTGTACAGATGAGATGTGATTTTGGTTATCAAGAAGACCCTTAGCAGATTTTGTAGAGTTCCACAGCCCTAAGGAATGTGGGATGGACCCCCAACAGCAGGGAGAGTGAGCTGTCTCTTGAAGGGAGAAAAGTAACGTGTGAGCTCTGGACAGAGACCACAGAGAGAGAGAGAGAGAGCTCCTGGAATCTTAACCCACCCTGCTATTTTTGGGCAATGCTGATTTTTGTGCCAGTTCATGCTGTGAAGGGAATTACTGTGTCATGAGCTTTGAGAAAGAGGGCTGAAGCTATAGACAGAGAGCATAAGTTGTACAAGGACCCTCTGCGTCTGCTGTTTTCTCACCTCTGGTAGGAACAGTGGCAGTCAGCTACCACACTGAGGAATCGT
The DNA here is from genome assembly GCF_035609145.1 of Eleutherodactylus coqui. Taxonomy (NCBI): domain Eukaryota; kingdom Metazoa; phylum Chordata; class Amphibia; order Anura; family Eleutherodactylidae; genus Eleutherodactylus; species Eleutherodactylus coqui. The sequence goes on along the minus strand of NC_089837.1, from coordinate 531,535,575 downwards.
TCCTTATCATAGAATCATAGAATAGTAGAGTTGGAAGGGCCCTCCAGGGTCATCGGATCCAACCCCCTGCTCAGTGCAGAATTCACTAATTCATCCCAGACAGATATTTGTCCAGCCTTTGTTTGAACACTTCCATTGAAGGAGAACTCCCCACCTCCGTTCCAGGCATCACTTATGGAACTGAATTGTGAGTAACAAGTGGATATTGGAATACAATTTGAGTGGAGCCCCACAGCAGAGCTTAATCTAATTTGGACCGTGCATGTTAAGAATTGAATCTGTTAGCAAAGATATTCCTATTATGAACCAAGTAAGAGACATTCCCAAAAGCATTACAGGCTGTCGCTCCAGTAGCTCTGCAAAAGCAGCCACCATTAAAGCCACGATAACCAAATGATCATCTACTGCTGTTGTGTAGCACCTCACGTTATGCCATAATGGGCTGCTGTAACCTGGAATGTGCAGAACCAATGGCAGTAAAGTTTAAAGTTGTTTCCTGAAATCTCAGTGTCAGAAGTCCATCCTGCCCTCCGTATAACTGAAGCAGCTCTCTTGACAAAAGGGTATGGCGTGGAGCCCGGGACCCTCAGGTTATTGAAGCCACACTGCCACGTGACAAAAGAACTACAGACCCCTGCTAGCCTGTTGTATTAACCCCGACACACCACAATAAGCCAAAATGTAGCAAGAAAATATCGAGAATGTATTCACCATAATGGAAGGCCACAGAAGGTGGAGGCTATAGAGCATTAGGTCCATAGATGGTGGAGACCATAGAAAGGCGATACCATGGAGTGTGGAGACCATAGAGAGTAGAGGCTATAGAGTGTGGAGACCATAGAAGGGGGATGTTAAAGAGAGTGGAGGCCAACAAGGGTAGAGAACATAAAGCGGAGAGACTATAGAAAGTGGAGGTCATATCTGTGTTGGATACTAGTCACCATTCCCATGGGTAGCGTAAAAGCGCATTATCCCAAGTGACAACCTTTCCTACCAGTAGGGGGCACAATCTTTGAAGTGGTCCTTTTTCTGATTCTGTAGAGGAGACCCTGAGGAGGTAAAAAGAAGTCACAAATTTTGGCACATGCAATGATTCGAGCCAAAATTTGTGACCTTTACCTTTTCTCAATGTTTTTGAAAAGTGCCATGAATAGGGGGTGGGGCTTAGCTGGAAGGGCGGGCCTCCTGCGGTCTGTCAGATTTACTATAATCTGCACCAGAAACCAGTAAGTCATGATGGTAATCTATGCTAGCTCCTAGCGGTCATAGCTTTGTGTTCAGGCCCACAGAGAGCCTCGTACTGAATCAGGACATCTTTACTCCAGCACCCTGGTTATTAGGACTGGTATATAAAGTGCCCATCTTAATACATTTGGCCTCTTGTTTTCGAAGTATGTTTGACAATACGATGGGACCCACAAAAGGCTAAGCAGCACTCTGACTGCCATATGGGCACTGCCCTTGTAGGGCTGTGCTTGTGCGCAGGCGAGCTTCGATGGGCTCATGATCAGCCCAACTGGCCTCAGCAGCAGACAAAGGCTGTGGCCTGGCCAACCATGGGAATCGAAGTGCTGCGATTGGTGTCAGGTTCCCCAATATACTGCTTGTAAGTAAAACATGGCATGTACACAAGCCTTTTACAAGGCCGCATGCAAGAGGATTCAGAGAGTGGAACCTGCGCCAATTGCCCGTTCTCATAGCCGAAAATGTAGCATGCCGTTTTCTGTTGCCCACATGCAACATTGTTACCTAATTGTTACTTTATTACTGTAGGAAACTAAAATATTTTCAGCCAGTCTGATATATTTGTATGTCTGTCATTCTGTGCACCCGGCGGGGCTTCACCAGCGCTCTCTTGGTTGGGCAGGATGAACACTGTACACAAAGCGTCATTACAGACCAAATGTTATCCTACTGCTTACCGATGGCAGGAAGCTGAACTTTTCTGCCGTTGTTTGTCTTCCTGCGTTCTTCTTGGTTTTCTTCCAGCTCGTCTGCCCAGAAGTCAGAACGCCATCTTTCAAGTAGAAATCTACAAGATCAGATCAGGGGGCACAGAGGGGGCTGTATCACTTTGTGAGGGCATGGAGGGGGTCACTATTAGTTTGTATAAGCAGAGAGGGGGCTGTATTACTTTGTGGGGCAAGGAGAAGGTGCTTTTACTCTGTAAGTGCAAGAAGGAGCTCTCTTACTTTGTGGAGGGCACAGAGGGGGCTCTCTTACTTTCTGGGGCATGGAGGGGGTCATTATTAATCTGTATAGGCATAGAGGGAGCTTTATTACTTTGTGGGGGCACAGAGGGGGCTCTATTACTTTCTGGGGCATGGAGGGGGTCATTATTAATTTTTATAGACACAGAGGGGGGCTTTATTACTTTGTGGGGGCACAGAGGTGGCTCTATTACTTTTCCAGAGCATGGGTGTTCTATCACTTTGCTGGGGTATGGAGGTGGCTCTATTACTTTATTGGGGCATTGGGGGGACTCTTAATATTTTGTGGGGGCCTGGTGGGGGCTCTATTACTTTGTGGTTGCAGAGGGGGTCTGACAGGACTTGTTATTTTATTATAGTGCAGTGATGTTATATTTGTGATCAGTGTTGATTTACTACATAACATTTGCTCCTATTGTTTGCCTCCTGTTGCTGTGGGTTGCTATATTTTCTTGTGAATTCAGAGTGTCTTGGACCCGGCGGAGTATCACAGGATGAGACTGAGCGCTGACCGTGAGAACACTGACTACAGAACCGCTCTACATTACCCATCAACATAGCTCAATACTAGAAGAAAGTCTACCGAGAGGCTGTTACGGCCCCCATTATTACTAAATCTCCAGTGAATAAACAACGCCGTTGAGCAAGAGGCCGAATCATGTGGTCCTTCCGGCCTGAGAGGAATCCCTGATGCCAGTTTCCTGGGCAGCCATGCACTTGTTTGCCCCGTGGAGGGGGTTATATTACTTTGTGGATCATGGAAAGTAGGGTGCTTCATTTTTCCAAAGATGTGATTTTCATATGACTTTGCTTACGCCCCGAGTCTCAGTGATGTAAAAGATACATATGCCAAATTTCAAGAAGCTTGGATAATATTTCGGGGTTGCACACGTTGAGCACTTGTATATCAAGCTAGTGGCATTTCTAATATTGAAGTGCTTTGTACTAATGGGCTTCTTGTGTATTTCTCTATTCGACAAGCAAGTACTTCATTTATAGCAACTGCAAAGAGCCTTGCCCAGGATGTTTCAAAAATGTCTGTATCTGCAGCCACCGTTTACCGAGCCCGGGCGATCAATATTAGTAAAATGGCAAAGAAAATCAGAGTCACTCTCTGGAAATCCTCCTCTTTTGGTCTTGCGTTGGGATAGTAGACTGTTGCCCGCAGTTGCCCATGGCAATGACTTTGAGCATTTGCTTGGCGCACCTGTTGCCCTGAAAGGCACTGGTGAGCAGATGGCTGAAGTACTTATTTCAGAAGTGGACCGATTTGGGCTACGTGACAATATCATCAGAATGTCTTTTGATACTACATCACCTAATGCAGGACTGATCCAAGGGGCTTGTACCAGAATTGAAGGGGAATTCGGACGAACATTGTTGTGGTTGGCTTGCCGCCGTCACACCCATGAACTAATAATGAAAGGCGTGTTTGAGGAGTGTTGTGGCACACCATCAAGGGGTCCTGACAGCCAGATTTTTTTGGAAGTTCCAAAGTCTGTGGGCTTCACTTGATACAAAGTCATGTATGACAATGCTGGATGACGAAAGTCCCATTCAAGGCTTTCTAGCAGAACAACGAGTGAAAATGGTTAACTACATCCAAAATGTCCCGAAGATGGAAGTCATCCAAGAGAAGACTGCAAAGAGTTACTACAACTCTCACTCCTGTACCGAGGAGGATGGTCTCAAAAGGACTTCAGGATCCCAGGGGCTCTGCATCAGGCAAGGTGGATGGCAAAGGCAATATGTGCACTTAGAATTGTCCTCTTCATTAAAGAGTTGAATATTCCTCAATGAGAACTGAAAGGAATGAAGCGGGCGGCACATTTTGTCTGCATCATATATGTTCGCTTTTGGCACGAGGCAATCGTAAGTCGATGGGCTCCAAAGAATGACTTGGATATGCTGCAGCTTCTGAGAACTTACCCAGATGCAGATGTCCAAAACAGGGCTCTCATAGTGAGGGGTAAGAGGCACCTTTGGTATCAGAAACAAACGCAGGATTGGCTTTTTTGGACGAACGTATTAGTCAGGCTGATAGGAAGGAAAATGACTAAAAGTTTAGAAACCAAAACGGCAAAGAAAAAGGAAATAAAACGATCAGAGGAGAAAAACCTGGTTTATGGAGGGAAAGACCTGAGGCCTTACTAATAAAACAAAGCCGTTCATTGAGTTGTTTGGGATCCTCGATGTGACCGAATACTGCAGTGATTCTCTAAGAAGCCGTGTGAACGCTCTTAAAGGGGCCAATGAAACCGCAGAAAGAGGAATCGCTCTGATCAAAAAGTTTAACGAATCGTCAGGGACGAACAACAAAAACACTTCTTGTTGAAGGTATCCGAGCATCACAGAAAAGTCATCACCAAGCGAACATAAGAAGGGATGGCATGGCTCAGAGATGACTCATATATCACATGCCTTGCCCACCATACCACCTATTAATCCGAGGGTCTAGTTTTAGTATTATTGTAGGTTTGTGATTTCTAGTTTTCCCAAACAAAGGAATTAACATTCCAATCTTCTTGAATTTTGGCCTATCTTTACCTCACTGAGGCTCGGGGCGTAAGCAAAAGCTGCAAAAATGTTACATTTTACTTTTTGCCTTACAAACACCCTGATGGAAAGGACTATATTATTGTGTGGGGGCACGGAGGGGGGCTATGTCTTATCCGGGCCATGGAAGAGGCTCTATTATTTTATTGGGGAGAGCAGAAAAAGAGCTCTATTACTTTGTGAGTGTGGGAACTTATCCGGAACATGGAGGGGGCTCTATTACTTTGTGGGGGAAGGGAGGGGACTATTATTATTCAGGGCATGCAGTGGACATTACTATCCTGTGAAGGGAGAACAAAGGGAAATTATTACTGTGTGTGGGTGTAGTGGCCCAGTACATGCTTTCCTGACCCCCTCCATAATGTCATACATATATGTCTTATGTAGATGCTCTGTGCAAAACTGTCTTGTCATTCTGTTATGTGTATTGCACAGCAGCAGCTTGTGATAGGTTAATGTCTGCAAAGTGTGAGCTGACTGTCTGTAAATGTATCAGTTCTATCCTGTCATGTGGTATGAGAGAGGCTATAAATGTGAGTGCTTGAGAGCGCAAAGAGATTCTTCAATCTGGGCTTCCATCTGATAGAGAAAGCACAGAGGCACATGGGGGCACCTTCAGCCCTCATTTGTTGAAGATAGAGGAGGAGGAGCGATTTCCTGAGCGCAAAAATCAGCAGGATCAGTAAGTGAGCCCCCAGAGAGAGATAGAGAGCATGAGCTAGTCCTAAGGCTGTCCTACACAAGGCCCAGTGCAGAGGTACTCTTCTACTTAATTGTTCACTCCCAAGCATCCTGAAGTCTGGGGCCTCTGGGTGGAGGTACACATCTACAGTTGTCACACACACAGGCGTCCTGAAGTCTGGGATCGCTGTGTGGAGGTACTCATCTTCAAGTTTGTCTATATATATTTTCAATTCTACCTGCACTTGGAATACTGTCTATTTTTGCCTTGTATCATTGGAGTGTTTATTCAAGTAAAGTTATTTCCAGGCCCTGACCATTCCCGGGGACCTGAGGTACTATACTTCTGTCTGTGGCTCGTTTATTTCCCTGCCGATGTTCCTGCAGGGGGGTACCGGAACAGTGGCATCACCCGTGACTACCCCATCACCTGTTCTCCTTTTTTTTAGGCATCTCCATGCAGGGGGTGTCCGGAAGAGGCCCAACACTGCCCTGGCCTTGGTTGCGTGCAACCCTTCAGGAGGGAGCGTGGTAAGTGCCACAGTGACAAGCCAGCATCTTGCCCTCCCAGCTCCTTAGCGTATGCCATGTGTCCGAGTTCACCCTATGGGACGCTGCAAGACCCTACTTCTTCTTGGCGCCACTTTGAACAGGATTGAATCTTCTGTGCCACACAGTCATGCCTGCAGTAATGCAGAGGTACTACCCAGAAAGAAGAAATGTTTAAATAGTTTACAAATGTTTGCACTCCACCTTCCGCCCAGGACTGCTCACAATGGCGCCCAAACTCTACCGCTCTCCTCTCTCCACTTCACTCTTGCCAAAACCTTTCCACCAAAGATTTGTCACCAAAAAGACCGTGCCCTGGCCAGGCACAAAATAGAGGGGAGGACTACCCACATCCAAACGACTTTACTTCAAGACAACCCAAAAGGGGTGGAGTTATCTGCCAATGCAGACTCCTTAGGCCAAACTCTCAAAAACCTCCACCTGAGCAGGATGGATCTAGTCCGCAGACACCTGAGACTACGCCCTATCTCCGAGACTGCAGCTGGACCGTCCCTCAGGAGGCAGCCATTATAGTGGGAGGAGGATCCCCAACTAATCTGGCTTTCTGCCAGTTCCATGTCTCTTGGTACTACGGATCAGTGATCTGATGTGGCTATTGGGGATGCCGCAGAGCCCCGCACCCTATCTACACTTTTAGAAGAATTAAAGTGACCCAAGTCTGTGCCGCAGCCTGTCGGAAGGTTCTGTGGTGGAGGTGCCAGTAAGTACCCGACCCCGTCCGTCATCTCAGTGTCGGACTCTGACAGCGAGGGGAGTGCCGTCGGGAGAAGCCAGCATCTTGTCCTCCCAACTTCTCAGCGCATGCCATGTGTCTGGGGTCACCGTATGGGATGCTGCATGGGCACAAAGGGGTATTATTTCTTGTTGTGGGCACAATGGGGAGAAGTACTACTACATGAGGGCATGATTCATTTATAGGGCACTAGTACAATTTGGGGCACAAAAAGGTTACGGCGCTGGGGAGACGATTTGTGTGAACAGCCTGGAGTCTGTAGTCTACTAATCCGCTGCTGGTAACCACCATCTTACCTGTAGAGATCCCCGCCAAGTGCAGACATAAGGACAGGGAGGTGACAAAAAGGAGGAGCATCACAATGGACGACGTACAGAATTATCTGCGGAAATAGGGAGAAAAACTAAAAATTAGGAAAGGAGCTTCAGTGTCAGCGAGATCGTCCATCAGAGGGTGCGACGCAACGCCAGGATGATCCGCACAAGCTGCACGCTCTGGAAATACCGGCACTGCTACAAGATTAGTACGAGGGCCCCTGAGGAAGCCACCGTTAGTGGATCTGGTACTCCCCTTCCCCACGCCGGCCGTGGAGCTCCTTATGACGATGAGATGAACTCGTCTCTCTATCTGATTGACGTTGTTGGATCCGCTCGGCCCCATACGGAATAATAGGGATCTCTATCCACCTTACGGATGTGGTTATTATAGTGTCATCATTGTAGAGGTGCGGAGTATTGTGGTATGGCATGACGTGATACTGATAGCTGGTCACCCATGTTTTGCATGGAAGCTATTCTCTCTCTGTTATCTGCCACCCTTGCATGGTAAAAGCAATCTCTATGACACATGAATACTGTCAGTTGTTGAGATGCGAGGATCTTGTCCCAAGCAGGGTCCCTTGCATGTTAATTGTCACCTGACTTTGTGGCATGGGGTATAACACTGTTATTACCAAATGGGAGATGAAGAACTGGGACTCTGAATGACCTCTGACTTCTAGCTCAGGTAGATCTGCGGGCGGGGAGCATCTCCTGAGCACAACGCATCCACTCCCACTGCTGTGCGATCCCCATGACTCGTGGGATCCTATACCTACAAGACTACTGACCCCGCACAGGTCATGCTTGGTAGCCATGTGTGGGTTATGCATGATATGAGGCATGGCGGCCGTAGCTTCCCTATTGGAGGGCCTTCAGGGGAGATATAACCAAAATGTCAAACTGGGTTTCCATTTGGAAATCTGGCCACCTACTTAGCCAGCCTTCAGTGATGAAGGAGGACGGTGGAGGTGGGGCCCAGAGGGACTTTAAAACTAAAGGGAGATCTTCCCTCCATTGTCGGACACAGGACTGGCATCTAAATACAGGACTGTCCACCTCTCTCCATGTTCCTTACCATGTGGTGTAGAATGCAGTCCTAAGCTCTCACTCACGACCTGAAGGTTACAAGTTCAATCCCCACGTGGTTCAGGTAGCTCAAGGTTGACTCCGCCTTCCATCCCTCCGAGGTCAGTTAAATGAGCCCCCAGCTTGGTGGGGGTATTAGATAAATTACCTTAAAGCACTGCGGAATAAGTTGGCGCTATACAGATAACAAGTCCCTCCCTTTTTGTTTTCATACTGTTTGTGTGTATTTGTAGCTCCTCCCCCTTATGTAAATCTCTCCTTTTGTATATTTCTATCTAAGCCCTGTTGACCCTTCTTACAATAAAGCTTTAAACTTTATTAGTCGTTCTCGACACTTTAAGGGATCCACAACCCCGAAGTGTGTTAGTCGTGTGTCGGTGGAAACTGAGGTGGCGTACCTACCTGTCGGAAGCGGTCAGTGGTGGCAGCGAGGGGTGTTGGGGCATGCTAGGCCACACAGAGTGCGATTTGGCCTTCACTTTGCACAAGTTCAGGATCGGGGAGATGGGAAATAGTTAGCCCTGCGGCCGGCCCCGGGTGCCGTACATTACAGGGTGGTGACTGTCGGACCCGTATACCCCAATACCGTGACATAGCGGACACTTATGTGTTAGCGCTGTGGAGAGGGACAAGGGCTGCGGCTCTTAATGTCTATAGTAACTGATGCTTTTCTGGGTGTAGCAGGCTCGGTCTTGGCCCCTGTGGACATGGTGTGTGCAGTCTCCATCGCATTCACGGTGACCACTCTAAGGTTTAGATCAGCGATCACCGTGCATCTGATGGACATACTGTAGAGTAGGGCATGGCTGGTGGCAGCAGGATGTGTCTGTTGGTGGCAGCGTGTGCCAGTACTGCGTGGCGGTGGTATGGAGCCGCCCTAAGTGAAGCGTGCGCTGGGGGAAGATGCCTCCAGTAGTTCAGTGAGGGCCGTTTTACATGGAACAAGAAATCATTTGAGCGAGGAAATAGGAAATGAGAGAACAACTCGTTTGCTTTCCTATGATGACTGTTTATTAGAGATGAGCGAACGCGTTCGTCCGAGCTTGATATTCGTGCGAATATTAGGGTGTTCGGGATGTTCGTTATTCGTAACGAACACCATGCGGTGTTCTGGTTACTTTCACTTCCTTCCCTGAGACGTTAGCGCGCTTTTCTGGCCAATATAAAGACAGGGAAGGCATTACAACTTCCCCCTGCAACGTTTAAGCCCTATACCACCCCCCTGCTGTGAGTGGCTGGCGAGATCAGGTGTTCGCCTAATATAAAAGTCGGCCCCTCCCGCGGCTCGCCTCAGATGCGGTGTGAGTTAGATGAGGGACAGTGCTGTTTATACCGGAGCTGCTGTAGGGAAAGAATTGGTAGTTAGTGTAGGCTTCAAGACCCCCCAAAGGTCCTTATTAGGGCCACTGATAGCTGTGTGTTGGCTGCTGTTAGCAGTGGCATTTTTTTTTCTCAAAATCGGCTCTGCAGAGCGTTGCACCTGGCATTAGGGACAGAAGTGCTGCATAGGCAGGGAGAGTGTTAGGAGTGAGTGTAGCCTTCAAGAACCTCAACGGTCCTTTCTAGGGCCATATTTATCCGTGTGCAGTTCTGTTCAGGCTGCTGTTAGCTGTGCTGCATTTTTTTTGGGCTTCTCAAAATCGCCTCTGCAGAGCATTCCACCCTCCATTGATACTGCAGGGAAAGAATTGTATAGGCAGGGCCACAACACAGTTATTATTCATAGAATATACGCAGTGCTGCCTTTTGGTGGAAAAACAAGTGGAAACAAATCTATTTGTCCAGCCTCTGTCCGTCCTTACGGGCGGTGGACACGTGTGAGCTGCGTGAAAAACATTGCTAAATCATACGCACCCAGCTACGCTTTACTGCTGGCTTCGCCATTTGCTTTCCTTAATTGGGAAAAAAAATACCTGCTCTGCCAGAGTTAATAACTCTGCTACCCTCACGTTCTGTGACACATTAGCAGGGACACAGCACAGTTATTAAACTTAGATTATTCATTCACTAGAGGCAGTGGGGCCTTTCGTTTTCCAAAAAGGGAAAAAATTATATTTGGCCTGCAGTCTTGCGCCAATTTATTTCCTGCCTGTGAAATCAAATCACTGGTAATACAGCATGCTGAGGGGTAGGGGTAGGCCTAGAGGACGTGGACGCGGCCGAGGACGCGGAGGGCCAAGTCAGGGTGTGGGCACAGGCCGAGCTCCTGATCCCGGTGTGTCGCAGCCGACTGCTGCGCGATTAGGAGAGAGGCACGTTTCTGGCGTCCCCACATTCATCGCCCAATTAATGGGTCCACGCGGGAGACGGTTATTAGAAAATGAGCAGTGTGAGCAGGTCCTGTCCTGGATGGCAGAAAGTGCTTCGAGCAACCTATCGTCAACACGCAGTTCTGCGCCGTCCACTGCTGCAAATCCGAATCCTCTGTCTGCTGCTCCTCCTTCCTCCCAGCCTCCTCACTCCACTACAATGACACCTGCTCAGGAGCGGGAACACTCCCAGGAACTGTTCTCGGGCCCCTGCTCAGATTGGGCAGCAGCGGTTCCTCTCCCACCAGAGGAGTTTATAGTCACTGATGCCCAACCATTCGAAAGTTCCCGGGGTCCGGGGGATGAGGCTGGGGACTTCCGCCAACTGTCTCAACAACTTTCTGTGGGTGAGGAGGACGATGACGATCATACACAGTTGTCTTGCAGTGAGGTAGTAGTAAGGGCAGTAAGTCCGAGGGAGCAGCGCACAGAGGATTCGGAGGAAGAGCAGCAGGACGATGAGGTGACTGACCCCACCTGGTGTGCAACGCTTACTCAGGAGGACAGGTCTTCAGAGGGGGAGTCAAGGGCATCAGCAGGGCAGGTTGCAAGAGGCAGTGCGGTGGCCAGGGCCAGGGGTAGAGGCAGGGCCAGACCGAATAATCCACCAAGTGTTTCCCAAAGCGCCCCCTCGCGCCATGCCACCCTGCAGAGGCCAAGGTGCTCTAAGGTCTGGCAGTTTTTCACAGAGACGCCTGACGACCGACGAACAGTGGTGTGCAACCTTTGTTGTGCAAAGCTCAGCCGGGGAGCCACCACCACCAGCATGCGCAGGCATATGATGGCCAAGCATCCCACAAGGTGGGACGAAGGCCGTTCACCGCCTCCGGTTTGCACCGCTGCCTCTCCCCCTGTGCCCCAACCTGCCACTGAGATGCAACCCCCCTCTCAGGACACAGGCACGACCGTCTCATGGCCTGCACCCACACCCTCACCTCCGCTGTCCTCGGCCCCATCCACCAATGTCTCGCACCGCACAGTCCAGCCGTCGCTAGCGCAACTGTTGGAGCGCAAGCGCAAGTACGCCGCCACGCACCCGCACGCTCAAACGTTAACCGTCCGCATCGCAAAATTCATCAGCCTTGAGATGCTGCCGTATAGGGTTGTGGAAACGGAGTCCTTCAAAAGTATCATGGAGGCGGCGGCCCCGCACTACTCAGTTCCCAGTCGCCACTACTTTTCCCGATGTGCCGTCCCAGCCCTGCACGACCACGTCTCCCGCAACATTGTACGCGCCCTCACCAACGCGGTTACTGCCAAGGTCCACTTAACAACAGACACGTGGACAAGCACAGGCGGGCAGGGCCACTACATCTCCCTGACGGCACATTGGGTGAATTTAGTGGAGGCTGGGACAGAGTCAGAGCCTGGGACCGCTCACGTCCTACCCACCCCCAGAATTGCGGGCCCCAGCTCGGTGCTGGTATCTGCGGAGGTGTATGCTTCCTCCACTAAAGCACCCTCCTCCTCCTCCTCCTCCTCCTCCTCTGTCTCGCAATCAAGATGTGTTAGCAGCAGCATGTCGCCAGCAGTCGGTGTCGCGCGGTGTGGCAGCTCAGCGGTGGTCAAGCGTCAGCAGGCCGTGCTGAAACTACTCAGCTTAGGCGATAAGAGGCACACGGCCCACGAACTGCTGCAGGGTCTGACAGAGCAGACCGACCGCTGGCTTGCGCCGCTGAGCCTCCAACCGGGCATGGTCGTGTGTGACAACGGCCGTAACCTGGTGGCGGCTCTGCAGCTCGGCAGCCTCACGCACGTGCCATGCCTGGCCCACGTCTTTAATTTGGTGGTTCAGCGCTTTCTGAAAAGCTACCCACGCTTGTCAGACCTGCTCGTAAAGGCGCGCCGGCTCTGCGCACATTTCCGCAAGTCCCACACGGACGCTGCCACCCTGCGCACCCTGCAACATCACTTTAAGCTGCCAGTGCACCGACTGCTGTGCGACGTGCCCACACGGTGGAACTCTACGCTCCACATGTTGGCCAGGCTCTATGAACAACGTAGAGCTATAGTCGAATACCAACTCCAACATGGGCGGCGCAGTGGGAGTCAGCCTCCTCAATTCCTTTCAGAAGAGTGGGCCTGGTTGGCAGCCATCTGCCATGTCCTTGGTAATTTTGAGGAGTCTACCCAGGTGGTGAGCGGCGATGCTACAATCATTAGCGTCACCATTCCTCTGCTATGCATCTTGAGAAATTCCCTGCAAACCATAAAGGCAGCTGCTTTGCGCTCGGAAACGGGGGCGGGGGAAGACAGTATGCCGCTGGATAGTCAGGGCACCCTCCTGTCTATTTCTCAGCGCGTACAGGAGGAGGAGGAGGAGCATGAGGAGGATGAGGAGGAGGGGGAAGAGACAGCTTGGGCCGCTGCTGACGGTACACCGGCTGATTGCCTGTCATCCTTTCAGCGTGTATGGCCTGAGGAGGAGGAGGAGGAGGAGGAGGATCCTGAAAGTGATCTTCCTAGTGCGGACAGCCATGTGTTGCGTACAGGTACCCTGGCACACATGGCTGACTTCATGTTAGGATGCCTTTCTCGTGACCCTCGCGTTGCACGCATTCTGGCCACGACGGATTACTGGGTGTACACACTGCTCGATCCACGGTATAAGGAGAACCTGCCCACTCTGATTCCCGAAGAGGAAAGGGGTTCGAGAGTGTTGCTATACCACAGGACCCTGGCGGACAAGCTGATGGTAAAATTCCCAGCCGACAGCGCTAGTGGCAGAAGGCGCAGTTCCGAGGGCCATGTTGCAGGGGATGTGCGTAGATCGAGCAGCATGTACATCCCAGGCAGTGCAACAGTCTTTAAGGGCCTGGCCAGCTTTATGGCTCCCCACCAAGACTGTGTCACCGCTCCCCAGTCACGGCTGAGTCGGCGGGAGCACTGTAAAAGGATGGTGAGGGAGTACGTAGCCGATCGCACGACCATCCTTGGTGACGCCTCTGCCCCCTACAACTACTGGGTGTCGAAGCTGGACACGTGGCCTGAACTAGCGCTGTATGCCCTGGAGGTGCTTGCTTGTCCTGCGGCTAGCGTCTTGTCAGAGAGGGTGTTTAGTGCGGCTGGGGGAATCATCACGGATAAGCGTACCCGCCTGTCAACCGACAGTGCCGACAGGCTAACACTCATCAAGATGAACAAAGCCTGGATTTCCCCAGACTTCTCTTCTCCACCAGCGGACAGCAGCGATACCTAAGCAATACGTAGGCTGCACCCGCGGATGGAAGCATTGTTCTCTCTCACCATCCAAAACGGGGACATTTCTGCTTCATCAATCTGTGTCTAATATTCCTCCTCCTCCTCCTGCTCCTCCTCCTGAAACCTCACGTAATCACGCTGAACGGGCAATTTTTCTTAGGGCCACAAGGCTCAGTCATATAATTTTTCTGTACAATTTTTATAAGTTTCAATGCGCTTAAAAGCATTGGAACTTTAACTTGAACCAATTTTTCGTTACACTGGGCTGCCTCCAGGCCTAGTTACCACTTAAGCCACATTAACCAAAGCGATTAATGGGTTTCACCTGCCCTCTTGGCTGGCCATGGCCAATTTTTGGGATGTACATTAGTACTGTTGATACACCAATTTTTGTGGGCCCTCGCCTACAGTGTAATCAAATTAATTTTTAGCCCACCTGCATTACAGCTGACGTTACCTCAGCTGTGTTGGGCAATGCAATGGGATATTTTTGTGTACCGCCGGTGGGTTCCAGGGAGCCACCCATGCTGTAGGTGCACACGGAGTTTTTAATACATCTGTACACTTCTAAAGAACCCCAGTCTGACTGGGCCATGCAGTGTGGGCCGAAGCCCACCTGTATTACGCACGACATTACTACCTCAGCTGTGTTGGGCAATGCAATGGGATATTTCTGTGTACCGCCGCTGGCTTCCTGGCACCCACCCAGGCAGTGGGTCCACAGGGAGTGTAACCTACATATGTCCACTTGTAAAGAACCCCAGTCTGACTGGGGCATGCAGTGTGGGCCGAAACCCACCTGCATTAACCCTTTCCAGTCCACTGTGTGACCTGTGAAGACATTAGGGTTTTAAGGCTGTACAGCTCCGTTGTTGGTAGACGTCCGTCGGGGTTCTCTTACTGTATATTGCCAGCCTCTCTGCTTTCGGAGCCTATCCTACGTGTCAGCTCATGCAGTACTGGCTTTAGCCAGCATATAGCGCCGTTGTATAACGGCAGAAAAAGAGTAAGCCCCCTAGGAAAACCATATACAAATTGGATTGGAAAGGGTTAAGCACAACATTACTACCTCAGCTGTGTTGGGCAATGCAATGGGATATTTCTATGTACCGCCGGTGGCTTCCTGGCACCCACCCATGCTGTAGGTGCACACGGAGTTTTTACTACATCTGTACACTTCTAAAGAACCCCAGTCTGACTGGGGCATGCAGTGTGGGCCGAAGCCCACCTGCATTAAACATTACATTACTACCTCAGCTGTGTTGGGCAATGCAATGGGATATTTTTATGTACCGCCGGTGGGTTCCAGGGAGCCACCCATGCTGTGGGTCGACAGGGACTTCACAATAGGGAGTTGTACCTGCCTGTGTCTATGAATTAAAAAGCCCGGTCTGACTGGGGCATGCAGACACCTTGACAGAATGAATAGTGTGTGGCACATAGGTTCCCCATTGCTATGCCCACGTGTGCAGCTCCTGATGGCGGTGGCACAGGATTCTATTTCTCATTGCTTCTGTACAGCATTGTGGGCTATCGCCCCGCCCCTTTTAAAGAGGGTCGCTGCCTAGCCGTGCCAACCCTCTGCAGTGTGTGCCTGCGGTTCCTCCTCATGGCAGACGCACTTATAAATAGACATGAGGGTGGTGTGGCATGAGGGCAGCTGAAGGCTGCCCAGGGACACTTTGGTGTGCGCTGTGGGGGGGAGGGGGGGGGGGTTGGGCAGCATGTAACCCAGGAGAAGTGTCAGTGGAGTGTCATGCAGGCAGTGATTGTGCTTTGTTGGAGGTAGTGTGGTGCTTAGCAAAGGTATGCCATGCTAATGAGGGCTTTTCAGAAGTAAAAGTTGTTGGGAGGGGGGGGGCCCACTCTTGCCGGTATTGTGGCTTAATAGTGGGACCTGTGAACTTGAGATGCAGCCCAACATGTAGCTCCTCGCCTGCCCTATCCGTCACTGTGTCATTCCCATCACTTTCCTGAATTGCCCAGATTTTCACACATGAAAACCTTAGCGAGCATCGGCGAAATACAAAAATGTTCTGGTCGCCCATTGACTTCAATGGGGTTCGTTGTTCGAAACGAACCCTCGAGCATCACGGGAAGTTCGTTACGAATAACGAACACCCGAACATTTTGGTGTTCGCTCATCTCTACTGTTTACACTTGTAGATCATTGTTTAACCCTTTAGGGACCGGCCTATTTTATGCCTTAAGGACCAAGCAACTGTCATTGTCGTATTGCAAGAGCCGTAACTCGCTGACACGAGGGCTTTACTTTATTGGTCCAGTTGTACTTTTACTGGCCGCCCTCCGGGGTCCATATAATGTCTTCTAGGACTTTTATTATATTTTTTTGGGGGGAAAGATGGAAATTCCGCCATTATTTTTGTGTTTTGCTTTCACCATTCAGTAATAATAACCTGATCCCTTTCTGATCTGATCGGCACGATTCCTGCGACACCAGGTTTATAGAGATTGTTTTACCTTTTACGACTTTTGCACAATAAAAACATATTTTTAAAGAAAAACAATTGAATCTGCCTGGCTGCATCCTGAGAGCCGCAACACGGGGATTTTCCATCCAAGATAAATTGCAACATATTTCCATTGTCTGGGTCGCGACGAACGCGGTTATACCCATTATGTGCTGCTTTGTATATTTTTCTTTGTATTTTCTCCATTTAATAAGGGTATTTGTGGGGAAAATGTATATTTTTTTATCTGGATTTTTTAATTTAAATTAAACTTTTTTGACCTTTTTTTGACGTTATTTTGTTTTATGTTATGAGCATGGGGCTTCTACTGTATCTATACACTGATGTTGATTCACACTGTATTTATGTAATTCAGCTGGCTTCTGGGGCTGTATTTATGATATGAGCTTGGTTATGGTATTGTATCTATGCACTGAGCTTGGTTCTGGGGCTGTATATTTATGTTATGAGCTTGGTTATGATATTGTATCTATGCACTGAGCTTGGTTCTGGGGCTGTATTTATGTTATGAGCTTGGTTATGGTATTGTATTTATGCACTGAGCTTGGTTCTGGGACTGTATTTATGTTATGATCTTGGTTATGGTATTGTATTTATGCACTGAGCTTGGTTCTGGGACTGTATTTATGTTATGAGCTTGGTTATGATATTGTATCTATGCACTGAGCTTGGTTCTGGGGCTGTATTTATGTTATGAGCTTGGTTATGGTATTGTATCTATGCATTGAGCTCAGTTCTGGGGCTGTATTTATGTTATGAGCTTGGTTATGGTATTGTATCTATGCACTGAGCTGGGTTCTGGGGCTATATTTATGTTGAGCTTGATTATGGTATTGTATCTATGCACTGAGCTTTGTTCTGGGGCTATATTTATGTTATGAGCTTGGTTATGGTATTGTATCTATGCACTGAGCTTGGTTCTGGGGCTGTATTTATGTTATGAGCTTGGTTATGGTATTGTATTTATGCACTGAGCTGGGTTCTGGGGCTATATTTATGTTGAGCTTGATTATGGTATTGTATCTATGCACTGAGCTTCGTTCTGGGGCTGTATTTATGTTATGAGCTTGGTTATGGTATTGTATCTATGCATTGAGCTCGGTTCTGGGGCTGTATTTATGTTATAAGCTTGGTTCTTGTACAGTATTTATTCGCTGAGCTGTTCTGGAGTGGGTATGCTACTATCTTGCTGCTTTCTACACAAGTAGAATATAAGTAAACTACCTGTCAGTGCAGTATATATAGTTTTTCTTTCTTATGACAGAGGACACCAATAAACAATTCTGCACAAGGTGCATCTAACTTGAGGCTGGCACTGGCCCCCGGAGCCATGTAAGGCCTGAGCTGTATATGAAGAGCCTGTAACCAGACCCCTTAATTCCCAGGAGACATGTTACTATGTTGCTAAGTTTAAATGGTGTTGCAACTTTCTGAAACTGTGTAACAAGTTCTGATGATTGTAGCACTGATTCAACTGCCGAGTATAGAACTTATAACAGCCTGAGACACTGTCAGGCCCAGAATGAACCTCGGATAGGATTTCTTGCATCAGAGGAGAAATCTATAGCAGCGATAACACGCACTCCTGGTGACCCCCTAACACAAATTCAGAGACTTACCACTGTCACATTCCTATTAGTGGGTCAGGAGGGGTGTCGTGCCTCCTTAAGGAGAGCACGCACAAAGTGTGTGGAGACACCTAAGGGGTGAGTGGGCTGGGGAATGGTATAGTCTCTCCCCAACGAGAGCACCCAGAAAGGGTGTGGGGACACCTAGACGGTGAGTGAGGAGACTTATAAGGCCATGCTTGCTCCTCTGGGTACTTTATGCATATAAGGAAGATGAAAAAATACCTCTGCAGCGCCACCTATTGGATCGCAGCATTTCAATAGGTGACATTCCTATCAGTGGACTAATTAAGTATTTACTCCTCTGCTCATCCTGTTCTGGGATTCTTTTTAGTGCAAACTAATCACGCCATGTCTGTGCCTGCTCATATATATATATATATACCTCTTCAGATCTATTCCATTATGCCTGAAGAAGAGCCCTAAGTAGATTGGAAAGTTTTTGTTAGCTATTAAAGGTGTCATATCTACAAGATGACGTGGTTGCTCTTGCTGAGAACAATCACATGTTAGACCGTCACTGTTCTTGCAGTCCGTTGGACGTCTCTTAGTCCGCCTGCACCCCCACTTCTGTCTTCTATGTCGTGTTGTGCAGTGCGCTTGTGTTTTAGTGTATTGGTGTAGTATGGAGGAGGATATAATGTTGCTCTGGTGTCATGTGATGCTGAGTGTTACATGGCGTACACTGCGCCCTGTTCTGCGGTTACACCCGCCCGTCTCCCCCCTCCTCTTACGGTCAGACGTGGGTGCTGTGCCCGCTGCTCCCCTGGGTTCGGTTCGTTCTGGGCTCACACTGGTCGGTCTGAGTCACTTTCTTCCGGTGTTACAGCTTAGAGGAAGCAGAGTTGTGGCGAGAGTTACTGTAACTTCTCTTAACCCTTTCCCCTCCTGCCTCTGGTACAGAGCAAGGCTTGTGGTTATCTGCAGTCAGTGATATCCGGGAACATTTCTTTATAGGGCGTGTGGAGTCTTGTGCTGTATGTGGGGGACGGGAGGGGAAACAGTCCCAAATTATCCCTTCCTAATAACTTGTCGGAGAGCGCCCCCTTATGTCTATCCATCCATCAGCAGGAAGGTGCTTAGAGGGGGAAAAGTCTTACCTGCTGGATGTTGCTTCACCCTCCATAAGGAGAACTTGTACAAAGTAAAAAGTTTAGAAATGCAAATAGCCGTGTATATGTAAATGAGGTCGTTACAGGGCGTCCCACAAACTCAAAGGCATCCGCACACTGTGCTAATAAGATCCAACAGACCACAACAAGTCAGTCTGTCAATTAGGTCTTATTGGCTACTATGTTGTTCTAGGATTGATACATAACTTCACGCTACCTGTACTATTATCTATCTATCTCATATCTATCTATCTATCTATCTATCTCCTATCTATCTATCTCCTATCTATCTATCTATCTATCTATCCCATATTTATCTATCTCCTATCTATCTATCACATATCTATCTATCTATCTATCTAGCTATCTGTCTCCTATCTATCTATCTCCTATCTATCTATCTCCTATCTATCTAATATTTATCTATCTATCTATCTATCTATCTATCTCATATCTATCTATCTATCTCATATCTATCTATCTCCTATCTATCTATCTATCTATCTCCTATCTATCTATCTATCTATCTCATATCTATCTCCTATCTAACTATCTCCTAACTATCTCCTATCTACCTATCTATCTATCTATCTATCTCATATCTATCTATCTATCTCCTATCTATCTATCTCCTATCTATCTATCTCCTATCTATCTATCTCATATCTATCTATCTATCTCATATCTATCTATCTATCTCATATCTATCTATCTATCTCCTATCCTATCTATCTATCTATCTCCTATCTATCTATCTATCTATCTATCTATCTCCTATCTATCTATCTATCTATCTCCTATCTATCTATCTATCTATCTATCTCCTATCTATCTATCTCCTATCTATCTATCTATCTCATATCTATCTATCTCCTATCCTATCTATCTCATATCTATCTATCTATCTCCTATCTATCTATCTATCTATCTATCTATCTATCTCTTATCTATCTATCTATCTCCTATCTATCTATCTATCTATCTATCTCATATCTATCTATCTCCTACCTATCTATCTATCCATCTCCTATCTATCTATCTATCTCCTATCTATCTATCTATCTATCTATCTATCTCCTATCTATCTATCTCTATCTATCTATCTATCTCATATCTATCTCCTATCTATCTCCTATCTATCTATCTATCTATCTATCTATCTATCTCCTATCTATCTATCTCCTATCTATCTATCTCATATCTATCTATCTCCTATCCTATCTATCTCCTATCTATCTATCTATCTCCTATCTATCTATCTATCTATCTATCTATCTATCTATCTATCTATCTATCTATCTATCTAGTTATCTATCTAGCTATCTGTCTCCTATCTATCTATCTCCTATCTATCTCCTATCCTATCTATCTCCTATCTAACTATCTCCTATCTATCTATCTATCTCATATTTATCTATCTATCTATCTATCTCATATCTATCTATCTATCTATCTATCTCATATATATCTCCTATCTAACTATCTCCTATCTATCTATCTATCTATCTATCTATCTATCTATCTATCTCCTATCTATATCCTATCTATCTCCTATCTATCTCTCTATCTATCTATCTCCTATCTATCTATCTATCTCCTATCTATCTATCTATCTATCTCCTATCTATCTCCTATCTATCTCTCTATCTATCTATCTCCTATCTATCTCTCTATCTATCTATCTCCTATCTATCTATCTATCTATCTATCTATCTGTCTCCTATCTATCTCATATCTATCTATCTCCTATTCTATCTATCTCCTATCTATATATCTCATATCTATCTATCTATCTATCTATCTATCTATCTATCTATCTATCTGTCTCCTATCTATCTATCTCATATCTATCTCATATCTATCTATCTCCTATCCTATCTATCTCCTATCTATCTATCTCCTATCTATCTATCTATCTATCTATCTATCTATCTATCAATCAATCTATCTATCTATCTATCTAGCTATCTAGCTATCTATCTAGCTATCTGTCTCCTATCTATCTATCTATCTCCTATCTATCTATCTATCTATCTATCTATCCCATATTTATCTATCTCCTATCTATCTATCTATCTATCTATCTATCTATCTATCTATCTCCTATCTATCTATCACATATCTATCTATCTATCTATCTATCTATCTATCTATCTATCTATCTGTCTCCTATCTATCTATCTCATATCTATCTATCTATCTCCTATCTATATATCTCATATCTATCTAGCTATCTAGCTATCTAGCTCTCTATCTAGCTATCTGTCTCCTATCTATCTATCTCCTATCTATCTATCTCCTATCTATCTAATATTTATCTATCTATCTATCTATCTCATATCTATCTATCTATCTCATATCTATCTATCTCCTATCTATCTATCTATCTATCTATCTATTTCCTATCTATCTATCTATCTATCTATCTATCTATCTCATATCTATCTATCTATCTATCTATCTCATATCTATCTCCTATCTAACTATCTCCTAACTATCTCCTATCTACCTATCTATCTATCTCCTATCTATCTATCTCATATCTATCTATCTATCTCAAATCTATCTATCTATCTCCTATCCTATCTATCTATCTCCTATCTATCTATCTATCTATCTATCTATCTATCTATCTATCTCCTATCTATCTATCTATCTATCTCCTATCTATCTATCTATCTATCTATCTATCTCCTATCTATCTATCTCCTATCTATCTATCTATCTATCTATCTCATATCTATCTATCTCCTATCCTATCTATCTCATATCTATCTATCTATCTCCTATCTATCTATCTATCTATCTATCTATCTATCTATCTCTTATCTATCTATCTATCTCCTATCTATCTATCTCCTATCTATCTATCTATCTCATATCTATCTATCTCATATCTATCTATCTCCTACCTATCTATCTATCTATCTATCTATCTATCTATCTATCTATCTCCTATCTATCTATCTATCTATCTATCTCCTATCTATCTCCTATCTATCTCCTATCTATCTATCTATCTATCTCCTATCTATCTATCTCCTATCTATCTATCTATCTATCTCATATCTATCTATCTCCTATCCTATCTATCTCCTATCTATCTCCTATCTATCTATCTATCTAGTTATCTATCTAGCTATCTGTCTCCTATCTATCTATCTCCTATCTATCTCCTATCCTATCTATCTCCTATCTAACTATCTCCTATCTATCTATCTATCTATCTATCTCATATTTATCTATCTATCTATCTATCTCATATCTATCTATCTATCTATCTCATATATATCTCCTATCTAACTATCTCCTATCTATCTATCTATCTATCTATCTATCTATCTCCTATCTATCTCCTATCTATCTCCTATCTATCTCTCTATCTATCTATCTATCTGTCTCCTATCTATCTATCTCATATCTATCTCATATCTATCTATCTCCTATCCTATCTATCTCCTATCTATCTATCTCCTATCTATCTATCTATCTATCTATCTATCTATCTATCTATCTATCTATCAATCAATCTATCTATCTATCTATCTAGCTATCTAGCTATCTATCTAGCTATCTGTCTCCTATCTATCTATCTATCTCCTATCTATCTATCTATCTATCTATCTATCCCATATTTATCTATCTCCTATCTATCTATCTATCTATCTATCTATCTATCTATCTATCTATCTCCTATCTATCTATCACATATCTATCTATCTATCTATCTATCTATCTGTCTCCTATCTATCTATCTCATATCTATCTATCTATCTCCTATCTATATATCTCATATCTATCTAGCTATCTAGCTATCTAGCTCTCTATCTAGCTATCTGTCTCCTATCTATCTATCTCCTATCTATCTATCTCCTATCTATCTAATATTTATCTATCTATCTATCTATCTCATATCTATCTATCTATCTCATATCTATCTATCTCCTATCTATCTATCTATCTATCTATTTCCTATCTATCTATCTATCTATCTATCTATCTATCTATCTATCTCATATCTATCTATCTATCTATCTATCTCATATCTATCTCCTATCTAACTATCTCCTAACTATCTCCTATCTACCTATCTATCTATCTCCTATCTATCTATCTCATATCTATCTATCTATCTCAAATCTATCTATCTATCTCCTATCCTATCTATCTATCTCCTATCTATCTATCTATCTATCTATCTATCTATCTATCTCCTATCTATCTATCTATCTATCTCCTATCTATCTATCTATCTATCTATCTATCTATCTCCTATCTATCTATCTCCTATCTATCTATCTATCTATCTATCTCATATCTATCTATCTCCTATCCTATCTATCTCATATCTATCTATCTATCTCCTATCTATCTATCTATCTATCTATCTATCTATCTCTTATCTATCTATCTATCTCCTATCTATCTATCTCCTATCTATCTATCTATCTCATATCTATCTATCTCATATCTATCTATCTCCTACCTATCTATCTATCTATCTATCTATCTATCTATCTATCTATCTCCTATCTATCTATCTATCTATCTATCTCCTATCTATCTCCTATCTATCTCCTATCTATCTATCTATCTCCTATCTATCTATCTCCTATCTATCTATCTATCTATCTCATATCTATCTATCTCCTATCCTATCTATCTCCTATCTATCTCCTATCTATCTATCTATCTAGTTATCTATCTAGCTATCTGTCTCCTATCTATCTATCTCCTATCTATCTCCTATCCTATCTATCTCCTATCTAACTATCTCCTATCTATCTATCTATCTATCTATCTCATATTTATCTATCTATCTATCTATCTCATATCTATCTATCTATCTATCTCATATATATCTCCTATCTAACTATCTCCTATCTATCTATCTATCTATCTATCTATCTATCTATCTATCTATCTATCTATCTATCTATCTCCTATCTATCTCCTATCTATCTCTCTATCTATCTATCTCCTATCTATCTATCTATCTCCTATCTATCTATCTATCTATCTATCTCCTATCTATATCCTATCTATCTCTCTATCTATCTATCTCCTATCTATCTATCTATCTATCTCCTATCTATCTATCTATCTAGCTATCTGTCTCCTATCTATCTATCTCATATCTATCTATCTCCTATTCTATCTATCTCCTATCTATATATCTCATATCTATCTATCTATCTATCTATCTATCTGTCTCCTATCTATCTATCTCATATCTATCTCATATCTATCTATCTCCTATACTATCTATCTCCTATCTATCTATCTCATATCTATCTATCTATCTATCTAGCTATCTATCTAGCTATCTATCTAGCTATCTGTCTCCTATCTATCTATCTCCTATCTATCTATCTATCTATCTATCTAATATTTATCTATCTCATATCTATCTATCTATCTCATATCTATCTATCTATCTATCTATCTATCTATCTATCTATCTATCTATCTCATATCTATCTATCTCCTATCTATCTATCTCCTATCTATCTATCTATCTATCTATCTATCTATCTATCTATCTATCTCATATCTATCTCCTATCTAACTATCTCCTAACTATCTCCTATCTATCTATCTATCTATCTCCTATCTATCTATCTATCTATCTATCTATCTCATATCTATCTATCTCCTATCTATCTATCTATCTATCTATCTATCTATCTCATATCTATCTATCTCCTATCCTATCTATCTCCTATCTATCTATCTATCTATCTATCTATCTATCTCATATCTATCTATCTATCTCCTATCTATCTATCTCACATCTATCTATCTCCTATCTATCTATCTATCTATCGATCTCCTATCTATCTATCTATCTATCTCATATTTATCTATCTATCTCCTATCTATCTATCTATCTCCTATCTATCTATCTATCTATCTCCTATCTATCTATCTATCTATCTCATATCTATCTCCTATCTAACTATCTCCTATCTATCTATCTCCTATCTATCTATCTCCTATCTATCTATCTCCTATCCTATCTATCTCCTATCTATCTATCTATCTATCTCCTATCTATCTATCTATCTAGTTATCTATCTAGCTATCTGTCTCCTATCTATCTATCTCCTATCTATCTCCTATCTAACTATCTCCTATCTATCTATCTATCTATCTATCTCATATTTATCTATCTATCTATCTCATATCTATCTATCTATCTATCTATCTATCTATCTATCTATCTCCTATCTATCTATCTATCTATCTATCTATCTATCTATCTATCTATCTATCTCCTATCTATCTATCTATCTCCTATCTATCTATCTATCTATCTATCTATCTATCTATCTCATATCTATCTATCTGTCTCCTATCTAGTTATCTATCTCCTATCCTATCTATCTCCTATCTATCTATCTATATATCTCATATCTATCTAGCTATCTAGCTATCTATCTAGCTATCTGTCTCCTATCTATCTATCTCCTATCTATCTCCTATCCTATCTATCTCCTATCTATCTATCTCCTATCTATCTATCTATCTATCTATCTATCTATCTATCTATCTATCTATCTATCTATCTCATATCTATCTCCTATCTAACTATCTCCTAACTATCTCCTATCCTATCTATCTCCTGTCTATCTATCTCCTATCTATCTATCTATCTAATATTTATCTATCTATCTATCTATCTATCTATCTATCTATCTCCTATCTATCTATCTCCTATCTATCTATCTATCTCCTATCTATCTATCTCCTATCTATCTATCTATCTATCTATCTATCTATCTATCTATCTATCTATCTCCTATCTATCTATCTATCTATCTATCTATCTATCTATCTATCTATCTCCTATCCTATCTATCTCCTATCTATCTATCTATCTATCTATCTATCTATCTCATATCTATCTATCTATCTCATATCTATCTATCTCCTATCTATCTATCTATCTCATATCTATCTATCTCATATCCTATCTATCTCCTATCTATCTATCTATCTATCTCCTATCTATCTATCTATCTAGTTATCTATCTAGCTATCTGTCTCCTATCTATCTATCTCCTATCTATCTCCTATCTAACTATCTCCTATCTATCTATCTATCTATCTATCTCATATTTATCTATCTATCTATCTCATATCTATCTATCTATCTATCTATCTATCTCCTATCTATCTATCTATCTATCTATCTATCTATCTATCTCCTATCTATCTATCTATCTCCTATCTATCTATCTATCTATCTATCTCCTATCTATCTATCTCCTATCTATCTATCTCCTATCTATCTATCTCCTATCTATCTATCTATCTATCTATCTATCTATCTATCTCCTATCTATCTATCTATCTATCTATCTATCTCCTATCCTATCTATCTCCTATCTATCTATCTATCTATCTATCTCATATCTATCTATCTATCTCATATCTATCTATCTCCTATCTATCTATCTATCTCCTATCTATCTATCTCCTATCCTATCTATCTCCTATCTATCTATCTATCTATCTATCTCCTATCTATCTATCTATCTAGTTATCTATCTAGCTATCTGTCTCCTATCTATCTATCTCCTATCTATCTCCTATCTAACTATCTCCTATCTATCTATCTATCTATCTATCTCATATTTATCTATCTATCTATCTCATATCTATCTATCTATCTATCTATCTATCTATCTATCTATCTATCTATCTATCCCATATTTATCTATCTCCTATCTATCTATCACATATCTATCTATCTATCTATCTAGCTATCTGTCTCCTATCTATCTATCTCCTATCTATCTATCTCCTATCTATCTAATATTTATCTATCTATCTATCTATCTATCTATCTCATATCTATCTATCTATCTCATATCTATCTATCTCCTATCTATCTATCTATCTATCTCCTATCTATCTATCTATCTATCTCATATCTATCTCCTATCTAACTATCTCCTAACTATCTCCTATCTACCTATCTATCTATCTATCTATCTCATATCTATCTATCTATCTCCTATCTATCTATCTCCTATCTATCTATCTCCTATCTATCTATCTCATATCTATCTATCTATCTCATATCTATCTATCTATCTCATATCTATCTATCTATCTCCTATCCTATCTATCTATCTCCTATCTATCTATCTATCTATCTATCTATCTCCTATCTATCTATCTATCTATCTCCTATCTATCTATCTATCTATCTATCTCCTATCTATCTATCTCCTATCTATCTATCTATCTCATATCTATCTATCTCCTATCCTATCTATCTCATATCTATCTATCTATCTCCTATCTATCTATCTATCTATCTATCTCTTATCTATCTATCTATCTCCTATCTATCTATCTATCTATCTATCTCATATCTATCTATCTCCTACCTATCTATCTATCCATCTCCTATCTATCTATCTATCTCCTATCTATCTATCTATCTATCTATCTCCTATCTATCTATCTCTATCTATCTATCTATCTCATATCTATCTCCTATCTATCTCCTATCTATCTATCTATCTATCTATCTATCTATCTCCTATCTATCTATCTCCTATCTATCTATCTCATATCTATCTATCTCCTATCCTATCTATCTCCTATCTATCTATCTATCTCCTATCTATCTATCTATCTATCTATCTAGTTATCTATCTAGCTATCTGTCTCCTATCTATCTATCTCCTATCTATCTCCTATCCTATCTATCTCCTATCTAACTATCTCCTATCTATCTATCTATCTCATATTTATCTATCTATCTATCTATCTCATATCTATCTATCTATCTATCTATCTCATATATATCTCCTATCTAACTATCTCCTATCTATCTATCTATCTATCTATCTATCTATCTATCTCCTATCTATATCCTATCTATCTCCTATCTATCTCTCTATCTATCTATCTCCTATCTATCTATCTATCTCCTATCTATCTATCTATCTATCTCCTATCTATCTCCTATCTATCTCTCTATCTATCTATCTCCTATCTATCTCTCTATCTATCTATCTCCTATCTATCTATCTATCTATCTATCTATCTGTCTCCTATCTATCTCATATCTATCTATCTCCTATTCTATCTATCTCCTATCTATATATCTCATATCTATCTATCTATCTATCTATCTATCTATCTATCTATCTATCTATCTATCTGTCTCCTATCTATCTATCTCATATCTATCTCATATCTATCTATCTCCTATCCTATCTATCTCCTATCTATCTATCTCCTATCTATCTATCTATCTATCTATCTATCTATCTATCAATCAATCTATCTATCTATCTATCTAGCTATCTAGCTATCTATCTAGCTATCTGTCTCCTATCTATCTATCTATCTCCTATCTATCTATCTATCTATCTATCTATCCCATATTTATCTATCTCCTATCTATCTATCTATCTATCTATCTATCTATCTATCTCCTATCTATCTATCACATATCTATCTATCTATCTATCTATCTATCTATCTATCTATCTATCTATCTATCTATCTGTCTCCTATCTATCTATCTCATATCTATCTATCTATCTCCTATCTATATATCTCATATCTATCTAGCTATCTAGCTATCTAGCTCTCTATCTAGCTATCTGTCTCCTATCTATCTATCTCCTATCTATCTAATATTTATCTATCTATCTATCTATCTCATATCTATCTATCTATCTCATATCTATCTATCTCCTATCTATCTATCTATCTATCTATCTATTTCCTATCTATCTATCTATCTATCTATCTATCTATCTATCTATCTATCTATCTATCTCATATCTATCTATCTATCTATCTATCTCATATCTATCTCCTATCTAACTATCTCCTAACTATCTCCTATCTACCTATCTATCTATCTCCTATCTATCTATCTCATATCTATCTATCTATCTCAAATCTATCTATCTATCTCCTATCCTATCTATCTATCTCCTATCTATCTATCTATCTATCTATCTATCTATCTATCTATCTATCTCCTATCTATCTATCTATCTATCTATCTATCTCCTATCTATCTATCTATCTATCTATCTATCTATCTCCTATCTATCTATCTCCTATCTATCTATCTATCTATCTATCTCATATCTATCTATCTCCTATCCTATCTATCTCATATCTATCTATCTATCTCCTATCTATCTATCTATCTATCTATCTATCTATCTCTTATCTATCTATCTATCTCCTATCTATCTATCTCCTATCTATCTATCTATCTCATATCTATCTATCTCATATCTATCTATCTCCTACCTATCTATCTATCTATCTATCTATCTATCTATCTATCTCCTATCTATCTATCTATCTATCTATCTCCTATCTATCTCCTATCTATCTCCTATCTATCTATCTATCTCCTATCTATCTATCTCCTATCTATCTATCTATCTATCTCATATCTATCTATCTCCTATCCTATCTATCTCCTATCTATCTCCTATCTATCTATCTATCTAGTTATCTATCTAGCTATCTGTCTCCTATCTATCTATCTCCTATCTATCTCCTATCCTATCTATCTCCTATCTAACTATCTCCTATCTATCTATCTATCTATCTATCTCATATTTATCTATCTATCTATCTATCTCATATCTATCTATCTATCTATCTCATATATATCTCCTATCTAACTATCTCCTATCTATCTATCTATCTATCTATCTATCTATCTATCTATCTCCTATCTATCTCCTATCTATCTCCTATCTATCTCTCTATCTATCTATCTCCTATCTATCTATCTATCTCCTATCTATCTATCTATCTATCTATCTCCTATCTATATCCTATCTATCTCTCTCCTATCTATCTATCTATCTATCTCCTATCTATCTATCTATCTAGCTATCTGTCTCCTATCTATCTATCTCATATCTATCTATCTCCTATTCTATCTATCTCCTATCTATATATCTCCTATCTATCTATCTATCTATCTCCTATCTATATCCTATCTATCTCTCTATCTATCTATCTCCTATCTATCTATCTATCTATCTCCTATCTATCTATCTATCTAGCTATCTGTCTCCTATCTATCTATCTCATATCTATCTATCTCCTATTCTATCTATCTCCTATCTATATATCTCATATCTATCTATCTATCTATCTATCTATCTGTCTCCTATCTATCTATCTCATATCTATCTCATATCTATCTATCTCCTATACTATCTATCTCCTATCTATCTATCTCATATCTATCTATCTATCTATCTAGCTATCTATCTAGCTATCTATCTAGCTATCTGTCTCCTATCTATCTATCTCCTATCTATCTATCTATCTATCTATCTATCTATCTAATATTTATCTATCTCATATCTATCTATCTATCTCATATCTATCTATCTATCTATCTATCTATCTATCTATCTATCTCATATCTATCTATCTCCTATCTATCTATCTCCTATCTATCTATCTATCTATCTATCTATCTATCTATCTATCTATCTATCTATCTATCTCATATCTATCTCCTATCTAACTATCTCCTAACTATCTCCTATCTATCTATCTATCTATCTCCTATCTATCTATCTATCTATCTATCTATCTATCTATCTCATATCTATCTATCTCCTATCTATCTATCTATCTATCTATCTATCTCATATCTATCTATCTCCTATCCTATCTATCTCCTATCTATCTATCTATCTATCTCATATCTATCTATCTATCTCCTATCTATCTATCTCACATCTATCTATCTCCTATCTATCTATCTATCTATCGATCTCCTATCTATCTATCTATCTATCTCATATTTATCTATCTATCTCCTATCTATCTATCTATCTCCTATCTATCTATCTATCTATCTCCTATCTATCTATCTATCTATCTCATATCTATCTCCTATCTAACTATCTCCTATCTATCTATCTCCTATCTATCTATCTCCTATCTATCTATCTCCTGTCCTATCTATCTCCTATCTATCTATCTATCTATCTATCTCCTATCTATCTATCTATCTAGTTATCTATCTAGCTATCTGTCTCCTATCTATCTATCTCCTATCTATCTCCTATCTAACTATCTCCTATCTATCTATCTATCTATCTCATATTTATCTATCTATCTATCTCATATCTATCTATCTATCTATCTATCTATCTATCTCCTATCTATCTATCTATCTATCTATCTATCTATCTATCTATCTCCTATCTATCTATCTATCTCCTATCTATCTATCTATCTATCTATCTATCTATCTATCTATCTCATATCTATCTATCTGTCTCCTATCTAGTTATCTATCTCCTATCCTATCTATCTCCTATCTATCTATCTATATATCTCATATCTATCTAGCTATCTAGCTATCTATCTAGCTATCTGTCTCCTATCTATCTATCTCCTATCTATCTCCTATCCTATCTATCTCCTATCTATCTATCTCCTATCTATCTATCTATCTATCTATCTATCTATCTATCTATCTATCTATCTATCTATCTATCTATCTCATATCTATCTCCTATCTAACTATCTCCTAACTATCTCCTATCCTATCTATCTCCTGTCTATCTATCTCCTATCTATCTATCTATCTAATATTTATCTATCTATCTATCTATCTATCTATCTATCTATCTATCTATCTATCTATCTATCTCCTATCTATCTATCTCCTATCTATCTATCTATCTCCTATCTATCTATCTCCTATCTATCTATCTATCTATCTATCTATCTATCTATCTATCTATCTATCTATCTATCTATCTATCTATCTATCTCCTATCTATCTATCTATCTATCTATCTATCTATCTATCTATCTATCTATCTCCTATCCTATCTATCTCCTATCTATCTATCTATCTATCTATCTCATATCTATCTATCTATCTCATATCTATCTATCTCCTATCTATCTATCTATCTCATATCTATCTATCTCATATCCTATCTATCTCCTATCTATCTATCTATCTATCTCCTATCTATCTATCTATCTAGTTATCTATCTAGCTATCTGTCTCCTATCTATCTATCTCCTATCTATCTCCTATCTAACTATCTCCTATCTATCTATCTATCTATCTATCTATCTCATATTTATCTATCTATCTATCTCATATCTATCTATCTATCTATCTATCTATCTATCTCCTATCTATCTATCTATCTATCTATCTATCTCCTATCTATCTATCTATCTCCTATCTATCTATCTATCTATCTATCTATCTCCTATCTATCTATCTCCTATCTATCTATCTATCTCCTATCTATCTATCTCCTATCTATCTATCTATCTATCTATCTATCTATCTATCTATCTATCTCCTATCTATCTATCTATCTATCTATCTATCTCCTATCCTATCTATCTCCTATCTATCTATCTATCTATCTATCTCATATCTATCTATCTATCTCATATCTATCTATCTCCTATCTATCTATCTATCTCCTATCTATCTATCTCCTATCCTATCTATCTCCTATCTATCTATCTATCTATCTATCTCCTATCTATCTATCTATCTAGTTATCTATCTAGCTATCTGTCTCCTATCTATCTATCTCCTATCTATCTCCTATCTAACTATCTCCTATCTATCTATCTATCTATCTATCTCATATTTATCTATCTATCTATCTCATATCTATCTATCTATCTATCTATCTATCTATCTCCTATCTATCTATCTATCTATCTATCTATCTATCTATCTATCTATCTATCTATCTATCTCCTATCTATCTATCTATCTCCTATCTATCTATCTATCTATCTATCTATCTATCTATCTATCTCATATCTATCTATCTGTCTCCTATCTAGTTATCTATCTCCTATCCTATCTATCTCCTATCTATCTATCTATATATCTCATATCTATCTAGCTATCTAGCTATCTATCTAGCTATCTGTCTCCTATCTATCTATCTCCTATCTATCTCCTATCCTATCTATCTCCTATCTATCTATCTCCTATCTATCTATCTATCTATCTATCTATCTA
>NC_089837.1:531480133-531497633 GCF_035609145.1 Eleutherodactylus coqui | reverse complement strand
TCTATCTATCTATCTATCTATCTATCTCATATCTATCTATCTATCTATCTATCTATCTCATATCTATCTATCCATCTCATATCTATCTATCTATCCATCTCATATCTATCTATCCATCTCATATCTATCTATCTATCTATCTATCCATCTCATGTCTATCTATCCATCTCATATCTATCTATCCATCTTATATCTATGTAAAACACAAAACCTGTTTTTATAGGAATCAACTACTCCAATACAAGGAGAAGGAAAGAAACATTCGTGTGCCTCTAGTAGTGACCTACAATCTGCAACTAGAGGTACTAAGGAAAACCGCAAAGAAACTCCACCATACCTACACAAGGATGACCGTCTGAAAACCATATTCCCGGACCATCCGCTTCTGTGTTACAGGCAACCTCCTAACTTGAGGAACTTTATAATCAGGAGTGCATTACCTTCTGACACACAAAAAGGAACTTATCCCTGTAATGTAAGGAGCTGTAAGACCTGCTGACACGTACGGACCGCAGACAGGATACATAACCCCAACACACAGCAGGACTATATGATCCCTGTAATGTAAGGAGCTGTAAGACCTGCTGACATGTACGGACCGCAGACAGGATACATAACCCCAACACACAGCAGGACTATAAGATCCCTGTAATGTAAGGAGCTGTAAGACCTGCTCACATGTACGGACCGCAGACAGGATACATAACCCCAACACACAGCAGGACTATAAGATCCCTGTAATGTAAGGAGCTGTAAGACCTGCTGACATGTACCGACCGCGGACAGGATACAGATCCCCAACACACAGCAGGACTATAAGATCCCTGTAAGGTAAGGAGCTGTAAGACCTGCTGACATGTACGGACCGCAGACAGGATACATAACCCCAACACACAGCAGGACTATGAGATCCCTGTAATGTAAGGAGCTGTAAGACCTGCTGACATGTACGGACCGCAGACAGGATACATAACCCCAACATACAGCAGGACTATAAGATCCCTGTAATGTAAGGAGCTGTAAGACCTGCTGACATGTACGGACCGCAGACAGGATACAGATCCCCAACACACAGCAGGACTATAAGATCCCTGTAATGTAAGGAGCTGTAAGACCTGCTGACATGTACGGACCGCAGACAGGATACATAACCCCAACCCACAGCAGGACTATAAGATCCCTGTAATGTAAGGAGCTGTAAGACCTGCTCACATATACTGACTGCGGACAGGATACGGATCCCCAACACACAGCAGGACTATATGATCCCGGGACATTCACATGTTCCACGTCCAATGTTGTGTACCGGATCATGTGCAGTAAATGTCCTGTTGGGGGTCTTTATGTTGGAGAAACAGGACAAAAACTGAAAGCCAGGATGAGATCTCATCGCCACACGATTGAACACAGAAAAAGAGAATTCCCTGTGGCCGAGCACTTCTCTAACCATGGACATGACATAGGAGATATGAGAGTTTTGATATTGAAGGGTGGTTTCAAGTCACAAAACCACAGAAGAATTTGGGAACATAAATTGATAACAACCTTTGACACGCTGAATACGGGGTTAAATTATTCCCCAGGATTTATGGGTGAATGGGAAGTGTGAGACATCTATAGCACAGATAAGACCCCCATCAACAGTAATTCAGGGACCATAAACGTTCACTCCCTTATCAGTGTTTAGCTAAAAATGTTTGTGTATATCTTGCAGCAATTCAAGCCTGCTGACCTCCCCCCCCCCAACAGTAATTCAGGGACCATAAACGTTCACTCCCTTATCAGTGTTTAGCTAAAAATGTTTGTGCACCTCTTGTAGCATTTCTAGCCTGCTGACCTCCCCCCCCCCCAACAGTAATTTAGGGACCATAAAACTTTCACTCCGCTATCAGTGTCTAGACAAAAAAAGTTTGTTTGCTGTTGCAGAATTCCTTTTAAGTGCGAACCAATCCCATCCATGTCTGTGCCTTGTCATAAGTATATATATATATATATATATATATGTGTGTGTACCCATATCTGTGCCTTGTCATAAGTGTAAGTATGTATGTGTATATATATATATATATATATATATATATATATACACATCCGCATCTGTGCCTTGTCATAAGTATGTATGTTATAAGTGTGTATAAATATGCATGCCTCTTCAGATCCAATCCATAAGCCTGAAGAAGAACCCTGCGTTGGTTCGGAAGCTCGCTATTACATCCTGTATATTTGTTAGCCATTAAAAGGTATCATATCTACAAGATTACGTCGTTTCTCTTGCTGAGAACAATCACATTTTGCTCTACTGGCGGCACGGTACCAGATCTTTGTTTTGATGATGATGAGACACAGTTGTCTGTCAGTGAGGTTGTAGTTAGGGCAGTAACTCTGAGGGAGGAGCAGACTGTGAATTCAGAGGAAGAGCTGGGGGGATGATGAGGTGACTGACCCCACCTGGGTTGGTAAGCCTACTGAAGACAGGGCTTCAGAGGGGGAGGCAAGTGCAGCAGCAGAACAGGTTGGAAGAGGCAGTGGGGTGGCCAGAGGGAGAAGCAGGGCCAGAGCAAGTAATCCCCCAATGATTCCCCACAGCACCTCCTCACGGCAAGCTCCCGTGCAGAGGGCTAGGTGTTCGAGGGTCTGGAGGTTTTTTAATGACAGCGCCGATGACCGACGAACAGTGGTGTGCAACCTGTGCTGCACCAAGATCAGCAGGGGAGCCACCACTACCAGCCTGACCACCACCAGCATGCGCAGGCATATGATAGCTAAGCACCCGACGAGGTGGAACGAAGGCCATTCACTGCCTGCGGGTCACACCACTGCCTCTCCCTGTGTCACATACTGGCACTGAGATGCAATCCCCCTCCCAGGACACAGGTACGATCGCCTCCCAGCCTGCACCCACCTCTTCACCTGCACGGTCCTCCACTGCCTCCATCAATATGCCCCAGCGCAGCTTTCAACTGTCCATAACACAAATATTAGAGTGCAAGCGGAAATATGAAGCCACCCACCCGCATGCACAATTGCTAAACGTGCATATCCCCAAACTGCTGAGCCCGAAGATGCTGCCATATACGCTGGTAGAAACTGAGGCTTTCCGCAACCTCATGGCGTCGGCCGTTCCTCGCTACTCGGTCCCCAGTCTCCACTATTTTTCATGCTGCGCCGTCACTGCCCTGCACCAGCACGTGTCACGGAATATCAATCGTGCCCTCACCAATGCGGTTACTGGGAAGGTCCACTTAACCACTGACACGTGGACAAGTGCTGGCGGGCAGGGACAGTAGATCTCCCTGACGGCACATTGGGTTAACCTGGTGGAGGCTGGGACCGAGTCTGACCCTGGGTCCACTCATGTGCTACCCACACTGAGGATTGCGGGTCCTACCTCGGTCATGGTTTCTCCGGCTTAATATGCCACCTCCTCCAACCCCCCCCCCCTTCTCCTCCTCCACCTCTCAATTACCATCTGTGAGCACATCACCTTCAGTCGGTAGCTCGAGGCACTGCAGCACTGCCATGATGAAGCGTCAGCAGGCCATGTTGAAACTCCTGAGCTTAGGTGACAAGAGGCACACCGCCCAAGAACTGTTAGAGGGCTTAACGGAGCAGACAGATCTGTGGCTTTCACCTCTGAACCTCCAACCAGGCATGGTCGTATGTGACAATGGGCGTAACCTAGTGGCAGCTCTGTAGCTTGGCAGACTAACATGTGCCATGCCTGGCCCACGTGTTCAATCTGGTGGTTCAGCGCTTTCTTAAAAACTACCCCCACTTGTCTGACCTGCTCAGCAAGGTGCATCGCATGTGCTCCCATTTCAGGAAGTCCACCACAAATGCTGCCACCATCAGAACACTGCAACAGCGCTTCCAGCTGCCAGTGGACCAACTGTTGTGTGACATGCCCACGCGCTGGAATTCAACTTTGCACATGTTGGCCAGGGTTTACAAACAGCGTAGAGCCATTGTCGAATACCAGCTGCAACATGCCCGTTGGAGTGGTAGTCAGCCTCCGCACGTCTTCACAGAGCAGGGGGCATGGATGTCTAATATCTGTCAGGTGTTAGGAAACTTTGAGGAGTCAACACAAATGGTGAGCGGCGATGCCGCCATTATCAGCGTAACTATCCCACTGCTTTGCCTGCTGAGAAGTTCGCTGCTAAGCATTAAGGCCGACACTTTGCAGATAGAACAGGAGATGGAGGATGACAATATGTCACTTGATAGCCAGACCACCCTCATGTCTGTTTCTCAGCGCGTATTGGAGGAGAAGGAGGGGGAAGAGACTGCTGCCCATTCTGCAGAGGGTACCCATGCTACTTCCTTCACATCTGTTCAGCGCGTATGGGCTGAAGAGGAGGAGGAGACTGAGAGTCATCCTCCTACTGAGGACAGCGATGTGTTGCGTACTGGGACTCTCGCACACATGGCTGACTTCATGTTAGGCTGCCTTTTCCGTGACCCTCGCGTTAGACGCATTCTGGCCAACACGGATAACTGGGTGTTCACCCTTCTCGACCCACGGTATAAGGAGAACCTTTTCACTCTCATTCCCGAAGAGGAAAGGAGTACGAGAGTGATGCAATACCACAGGGCCCTGGTGGAAAAGCTGTTACTAAAGTTCCCATCTGACAAAGCTAGCGGTAGAGGACGTAGTTCAGTGGGTCAACTAGCAGGGGAGATGAGAGGAACAGGCAGCATGTCCAGCGCAGGCAGGGGAACACTCTCCTTTGCCAGTTTTATGGCTTCCCAGCCAGACTGTGTCACCACTTCCCAGTCATGGCTGAGTAGGAGGGAACACTGTAAAAGATGATGAGGGAGTACGTAGCCAATCGTACCACCGTCCTCCGTGATGCCTTTGCTCCATACAACTATTGGGTGTCAAAGCTGGACACGTGGCACGAAATTTCATTGTACACCTTGGAGTTGCTGGCCTGCCCTGCCGCTAGCGTCTTATCATAGAGAGTGTTTAGTGCTGCTGGGGGGATCATCACGGATAAGCGTACCCGCCTGTCAACTGACAGCGCCGACAGGCTTACACTCATTAAGATGAACAAAGCCTGGATTTCCCCAGACTTCTCCATCGGTGGAAAGCAGATTAACATAAAGTATCTTTAAGCTGGAACTGGAGAACCATGCACCCTCTATCACCCCAAAAAAGGGTAGAAGTAGCTTGGTCTTTTCTTCTCTGATCTTCCTCCTCCTCCTCCTAAACCAGCATGTCAGCACGCTAAACTGCCAATTCTTCAGAGAGCCAAAAGGCTCTGTCAAAACAATTTTTTCTGAGGGCTGCCTCCAGTTTCTCGCCCCCAATTTTGAAGAGGTTCACCATTAGAGTTCAGCAAAGTACTGGTTCCAGCTTCATACGTCTACAGAGTCCACAAATATATCCCAGCACAGTGTCCAGCTATCTGACACCGAGACAGAATGAATTGTCCTGGTTTGTTCACTATAATTTCTTCATAGTACATGCTGTCTTTCCCTGGGGAACTGGTTAAAAAGCCCCTCAGGGAGAGGCAGGGGCTGGGACAGGCGGTAGCTTGCCTGTCAGTGGACCGCCACCTGAATCCCATTAAGCAAGTACGAGCTGTCACTCAAAAAATCTTTCAGGTTTTTACCTGCACTCTGGGTAAAAAAATCTTTTGTTTTAGAATGGGTTGTTGAATTGTGGAGATGTATAGAAGTGCTGGCATCTGAGTGCCCTTTATGGCCATGTTTGTGGCTCATGAAGTTTTGTGACGGAGGTGGCACAGGATTGGAATTATGATGATACGTTAATTTATCAGCAATTCTCATCAGCATTGTGGGCTATCGCCCGCACTTTCAAAGAGGGTCGCTGCCTGGCCCTGCCAACCCTCTGCAGTGTGTGTCTCCTGTTCCTCCGCACCTTTAAATAGACATAAGGGTGGTTTGGCTATCAAGCGACCGTGTGGCATGAGGACAGCTGGACGCTGCGCTGGGAAAAATTTCAGTACGCTGTGGACGCAGGCTCGTGCCTGCATCCTGGGGGGATTGGACCGCAATGCCAGCATATAACCCAGGAAAAGAGGCAGCGGTGCCACCCACAGGCGGTGATTGGCCTTCGTTCCACCTAATGCTGTGCTTAGCTAAGATGTGCGAGCGTGTGTGCCATGCTGATTATGGTCTGGCCCAACTAAATTGTTAGGGGGGTGACCACCGGGCTCTTGCCCACAATTTGGCTTAATAGTGGGACCTGGGATACTCAGATACAGCCATGCATGCTGCCCCTGCTGTTCCCTATCCGTTTCTGTGGTGTTTTCATCACTTTCTGATGTTTTCACGTGATTCACACACCCTCCCCTATGTGGAGCATGGGTCAGCTTGAAAAATGCTCAAGTCTCCCATTGACTTCAATGAGGTTCGTTACTCAAAACGAGCTCTCGAGCATTACGAAACGTTCGACTCGAGTAACGAGCACCCGAGCATTTTGGTGCTCGCTCATCTCTAATCATGAGTAATCCACTAGACACCAGGGATGCTATCTGTTAACTTGTGGAAGAGACAAACACTGGTCCTACATATTGAATGCTCACTAGTTTGCTATGCAAATGCTAAAACCTGTAGCAAATCCACAGCATTTTTGCATCAATATCTGCAGCAAAAATAGCACTATTTGGATTTTCTGTGGATTTACTGCATATTATTTGCAGAGGATTCGCCACTTGTGGCTAGACTCCTATTGCTACAGGGGTTTGTTCTGGTTGCTTTTGGTCTGCATTTCATTATGATTGACTGTAAAACCATAAGTTCCTACAAAACTTTATAAGTTGCAAAAACACAAATACAGATAAAAGGTTACAGGAAGAAAGATATGAAGTGTTGTAGACGATTAGTGCAGCAGAAATAAGAAGTGCGAGCTAAGTGTACCCAGCGCAGAGTGAGAATGGCCAACGGTAAGCTGAGATCATGCTCATAGCAAGACCAGCCGGATCCCATCAATGGCCACTTCTCACACTGTAAGGAAAGCACAGCTATATACAACACAACATGGGAACATGATGACTCCGACTGTATCCAGAAAGTGGCTCTAGAAGCCTCCAAACATAAAAAGTCTTTCCCAGCAGCAAAACAGTCTGTAGCAGTCAGCGAGGATCCAAAGGAATGACCTGCGGGGATCGGTAGATGTACATATGTACATCTGTAAGGATCGGTGTAAGGAAGGGATGCCTCAGTACAAATGAGTGAACCACAAATAAAAGATTAAGAGCAATTCAATAGCAAATTGTGTTTGTTTTGAAATGAAGAAGTGGAAAGTATCAGGAGCTGCGGAGAAAAATATATAGATAATTATATACAGAATAAATAGTCAGCATGATAACTACAAGCGTATCACTGCCTCCAAAATACATGCACTGCATTATCATCTGTATGTAAGAAAACAAGTATTATAATTGTGGTGCAAATATAATTGGCTATTTGTGCCCTCCATTTTGTATCTTATTGTAATGCAAGCCCATATTAATGGCTATTTATGTTCCTTTATACTCCATTTTGCATCTTAAATATGAAATGCTTTGAAGACTCGTGTGGACTTTAAACCTGTTTGGTGTAGGCTTAGTTATCCAGAACAATGTTAATTGAATCGAATACAATTACCAGAACAATGTTAATTGTATTAACTACAATTCTGTTTGTACATGTTTGTTTATTCAATGAAGCTGGCTACTTCAGATGGTGGGGGGTCTCAGATTGATAACATCTTGGTTGCAAAGCTTGGAGCATATGGCAGATGACTAAGCTGTTATAGTGTATAGAATAGGAGACAAATTCTAATACAGCAGAAGCATTATGGACCTGTGATGGGAAATGCCCTCTCACCGTGTCATTCCCAAGATGCCCCCCTGCTTTCTGACTTTTTACTGTTGCTTCTCAGGCTGATGCACAAAGCAGATAAGTAAGCCTAAAGCTCCGGGTCATGGGAGTATTGATGTAACTGTTGTTAAACTATTGTTTACAAAAACGTTTATTTAATATCAACTTTTTATGTAAATTTATTTTATCATAATCATTTATTCATTTCTATTAAAAATTTGCATTGCATCAACCCAATTGTCCTTCTTTTAAGCTGTATTTGAACTTGTTGTTTTCTAGTTGGCAAAACATATAATATACCTACACTGTACAAAAATATTACTATAACAGAGCCCTTTACGTACAAGAATATAACTACTATAATACTGCCCCCTCTGTACAAGAATATAACTACTATAATACTGCTCCTATGTACAAGAATAGAACTACTATAATACTGCCCCCCTTTGTACAAGAATATAACTACTATAATACTGCTCCCTATGTACAAGAATATAACTACTATAATACTGTCCCCTATGTACAAGAATATAACTACTATAATACTGCCGCTCTGTACAAGAATATAACTACTATAATACTGCCTCCTATGTACAAGAATATAACTACTATAATACTGCCCCCTATGTACAAGAATATAACTACTATAATACTGCCCTCTATGTACAAGAATATAACTACTATAATACTGCTCCCTATGTACAAGAATATAACTACTATAATACTGCTGCTCTGTACAAGAATATAACTACTATAATACTGCCTACTATATACAAGAATATAACTACTATAATACTGCCCCCTATGTTCAAGAATATAACTACTATAATACTGCCCCCCTTTGTACAAGAATATAACTACTATAATACTGCTCCCTATGTACAAGAATATAACTACTATAATACTGCTGCTCTGTACAAGAATATAACTACTATAATACTGCTCCCTATGTACAAGAATATAACTACTATAATACTGCTGCTCTGTACAAGAATATAACTACTATAATACTGCCTACTATATACAAGAATATAACTACTATAATACTGCCCCCTATGTTCAAGAATATAACTACTATAATACTGCCTCCTATGTACAAGAATATAACTACTATAATACTGCACTCTATGTACAAGTATATAACTACTATAATACTGCCTCATATGTACAAGAATATAACTACTATAATACTGCTCTTATGTACAAGAATATAACTACTATAATGCTGCCCCCTATGTACAAGAATATACCTACTATAATACTGCTCCCTATGTACAAGAATATAACTACTATAATACTGCCCCCTATGTACAAGAATATAACTACTATAATACTGCCCCCTATGTACAAGAATATAACTACTATAATACTGCCCCTATATACAAGAATATAACTACTATAATACTGCTCCCTATGTACAAGAATATAACTACTATAATACTGCCCCCTATGTACAAGAATATAACTACTATAATACTGCTCCTATATACAAGAATATAACTACTATAATACTGCCCCTATATACAAGAATATAACTACTATAATACTGCTCCCTATGTACAAGAATATAACTACTATAATACTGCCCCCTATGTACAAGAAGATAACTACTATAATACTGCTCCTATGTACAAGAACATAACTACTATAATACTGCTCCTATGTACAAGAACATAACTACTATAATACTGCCTCCTATGTACAAGAATATAACTACTATAATACTGCCCCCTATGTACAAGAATATAACTACTATAATACTGCTCCTATGTACAAGAATATAACTACTATTATACTGCTCCTATGGACAAGAATATAACTACTATAATACTGCCCCCTATGTTCAAGAATATAACTACTATAATACTGCCTCCTATGTACAAGAATATAACTACTATAATACTGCACTCTATGTACAAGTATATAACTACTATAATACTGCCTCATATGTACAAGAATATAACTACTATAATACTGCTCTTATGTACAAGAATATAACTACTATAATGCTGCCCCCTATGTACAAGAATATACCTACTATAATACTGCTCCCTATGTACAAGAATATAACTACTATAATACTGCCCCCTATGTACAAGAATATAACTACTATAATACTGCCCCCTATGTACAAGAATATAACTACTATAATACTGCCCCTATATACAAGAATATAACTACTATAATACTGCCTCCTATGTACAAGAAGATAACTACTATAATACTGCTCCTATGTACAAGAACATAACTACTATAATACTGCTCCTATGTACAAGAACATAACTACTATAATACTGCCCCCTATGTACAAGAATATAACTACTATAATACTGCTCCTATGTACAAGAACATAACTACTATAATACTGCTCCTATGTACAAGAATATAACTACTATAATACTGCCCCCTATGTACAAGAATATAACTACTATAATACTGCTCCTATGTACAAGAACATAACTACTATAATACTGCCTCCTATGTACAAGAATATAACTACTATAATACTGCCCCCTATGTACAAGAATATAACTACTATAATACTGCCTCCTATGTACAAGAATATAACTACGATAAGACTGCCCCCTATGTACAAGAATATAACTACTATAATACTGCCTCCTATGTACAAGAATATAACTACTATAATACTGCCCACTATGTACAAGAATATAACTACTATAATACTGCCCCCTATGTACAAGAATATAACTACTATAATACTGCTCCCTATGTACAAGAATATAACTACTATAATACTGCTCCCTATGTACAAGAATATAACTACTATAATACTGCCCCCTATATACAAGA
Source organism: Eleutherodactylus coqui (assembly GCF_035609145.1). Taxonomy (NCBI): domain Eukaryota; kingdom Metazoa; phylum Chordata; class Amphibia; order Anura; family Eleutherodactylidae; genus Eleutherodactylus; species Eleutherodactylus coqui. The sequence continues at coordinate 531,486,986 of NC_089837.1, read as the reverse complement.
ATATAACTACTATAATACTGCCCCTATATACAAGAATATAACTACTATAATACTGCCTCCTATGTACAAGAATTTAACTACTATAATACTGCCCCTATATACAAGAATATAACTACTATAATACTGCCTCCTATGTACAAGAAGATAACTACTATAATACTGCTCCTATGTACAAGAACATAACTACTATAATACTGCCCCCTATGTACAAGAATATAACTACTATAATACTGCCTCCTATGTACAAGAAGATAACTACTATAATACTGCTCCTATGTACAAGAACATAACTACTATAATACTGCCTCCTATGTACAAGAATATAACTACTATAATACTGCCCCCTATGTACAAGAATATAACTACTATAATACTGCCTCCTATGTACAAGAATATAACTACAATAATACTGCCTCCTATGTACAAGAATATAACTAGTATAATAGTGCCCCCTATGTACAAGAATATAACTACTATAATACTGCCTCCTATGTACAAGAATATATCTACTATAATACTGCCCCCTATGTACAAGAATATAACTACTATAATACTGCCCCCTATGTACAAGAATATAACTACTATAATACTGCCCCCTATGTACAAGAATATAACTACTATAATACTGCCCCCTATGTACAAGAACATAACTACTATAATACTGCCCCCTATGTACAAGAATATAACTACTATAATACTGCCTCCTATGTACAAGAATATAACTACTATAATACTGCCCCCTATGTACAAGAATATAACTACTATAATACTGCCCCCTATGTACAAGAATATAACTACTATAATACTGCCCCCTATGTACAAGAATATAACTACTATAATACTGCTCCTATGTACAAGAATATAACTACTATAATACTGCTCCTGTGTACAAGAATATAACTACTATAATACTGCCCCCTATGTACAAGAATGTAACTACTATAATACTGCCTCCTATGTACAAGAATATAACTGCTATAATACTGCCCCCTATGTACAAGAATATAACTACTATAATACTGCCCCCTATGTACAAGAATATAACTACTAGAATACTGCTCCCTATGTACAAGAATATAACTACTATAATACTGCCCCCTATGTACAAGAATATAACTATAATACTGCGCCCTATGTACAAGAATATAACTACTATAATACTGCCCCTATGTACAAGAATATAACTACTATAATACTGCCCCCTATGTACAAGAATATAACTACTATAATACTGCCCCCTATGTACAAGAATATAACTACTATAATACTGCCTCCTATGTACAAGAATATAACTACTATAATACTGCCCCTATGTACAAGAATATAACTACTATAATACTGCCTCCTATGTACAAGAATATAACTACTATAATACTGCCCCCTATGTACAAGAATATAACTACTATAGTACTGCCCCCTATGTACAAGAATATAACTACTATAATACTGCCTCCTATGTACAAGAATATAACTACTATAATACTGCCCCCTATGTACAAGAATATAACTACTATAATACTGCCTCCTATGTACAAGAATATAACTACTATAATACTGCCCCCTATGTACAAGAATATAACTACTATAATACTGCCCCCTATGTACAAGAATATAAGTACTATAATACTGCTCCTATGTACAAGAATATAACTACTATAATACTGCCCCCTATGTACAAGAATATAACTACTATAATACTGCCTGCTATGTACAAGAATATAACTACTATAATACTGCCTCCTGTGTACAAGAATATAACTACTATAATACTGCCCCCTATGTACAAGAATATAACTACTATAATACTGCCTCCTGTGTACAAGAATATAACTACTATAATACTGCCCACTATGTACAAGAATATAACTACTATAATACTGCCCCCTATGTACAAGAATATAACTACTATAATACTGCTCCTATGTACAAGAATATAACTACTATAATACTGCCCCCTATGTACAAGAATATAACTACTATAATACTGCCTCCTATGTACAAGAATATAACTACTATAATACTGCCTCCTATGGATCAGTGCTGAGATCTCTCCCATTATCTTTTATACCCAGGACTGTAACAAGGGGGCGCTCCAATAACTATGTATAATATATCAGGGGTCAGTACAAAGATCTCTTCCATCATCTGTCATACCCAGAGATGTCACAAGAGGGCGCTCTCTACATCTAGAGGTAAGAATGTTTCTGCACACGATAGAAGGTGTTCTTTACTGTAAGAGCAGTGAGACTGTGGAACTCTCTGCCTGAGGTCGCGGTGGTGGAGATATAAGAGGTTCTGGACGTCTTTCTTGAATGTTACAATGTTACATGTTATATCACTGATTACTCAGGAGGGTCGGTAACATAGTAACATAGATGTCAGGCTGGCAAATCCCCCAAGGGGCCTCCGCCAATTAGCCCAGATTGGAGACGGGAAGGTATTTTTTCCCTTGAAATGAGGACAATCATCTTCTTCCTCGGGGGAGGATAATACACGGACCTGGACGGACGCCTCAGAGAAGCCAACAATGAATGTTCTTACAGAGTGACAGCAAGCAGAGGTCTTATAGACTGCAAGCAGTTACAACTGAAAACATAATGGAGTATTGTACGTGGGGTTTGTGGTCGTTGAGGCGCCGTTATCAGACAGCAAGGGGAAATACTGAGCCCCACAGAGATCTACCACAAGGACACACGGAGCCCGCTGCTGTTTTGGGTCTCTCGGACATCTTGGTGGCTCGTTCGCGGTCACTTACCGTCGCTGCAGATGGGATTCTGACGCCTTTCTCCTGTAATTAAACAGAATGACAATAAATCTCCCTTCTTCTCGCGCTGTTCTTGTATTTACAGAATTACATGCGGCCGGACTGTTATACCGCCACATCACGGGGAGACCGATGCATTTACGCCAGAGTCCCAGGCGCCATATTTATGAATCCCCTGCATCGCTCCTCCGGACACCGCCGACACTTCCTAGATGAAACCTCAAAAATGTGTTCTCAACAAACTCGGTAAACTGTTAAAGGGGATGTCCGGAAATTAAGCCCAATGTCCGCCGTACGTGCAGCCTGTCAGAAACCCATCATAGGAAGTGTGAATGCGTGACAGGGGCGGAGCCTAACACCATGCTTACAATTCAGACTAACAGGAGTGAACAGTGGGACATTAGGCCCCGCCTCACATTTGTCCCTGGCCACACCCCTTTTTCCTTTCCAATCTTGAGATGTTGTTACCCTTCCTAAAATGCTTTTGCATAGGCTGCATGGATGGTGGACACTGTAGAATTTCTGGATAAGCCCTTTAAAGCCCTCCCAGCATGCACTGCACATGGGTCTGACATACATGACCCGCCCACAAGAGCTGTGCTCAGAGATAATTCTGCTGACGGCCGTAAACCATTTAACTGTGGATTTTATGTTTCGATATCAGAATTGAGATGTCCCTAATGCACCCCCCCCCCCCCCCCACCCCAGTAAGATTGTGGAGTGCCGACTGGGTGTGATGGCAGCCAGAGGCCATCTGAAGACCCCCAGGGCACAAATGATAGTTTACCTATTAAGATGTATCTGGGATTTGTGGCACGTCTTAATAGGATGCCTGTCAGAATACAGTATAATGTATTACTATAGTACTGCATTATACTGTATAACTGATGCAACAATCGCAAGTTCAAGTCCTCTGTGGGGTCGGAAAAAAGTTAAAACAAGTGAAATAAAGAAACTTTTAGTTATTACAAAAAATAGGACAATATTATAAGTTTATAACGAGCTCCCCTCTTCCCGGTCGTCACATCAAAAAATAGAGAATTAAAAAATGGTATCACTGTGTCCGCAAATGTCCAAATTACAACCCCAAAATATCACATAATGAATCCCACATGGTGAACGCCGTCCGGAAAAAAGACTGAACACTAGAGTCCTGCTTTGTTTGGTCCGCCGTCTCCAAGAAAAAGCGATCAAAAACTTGTTTGTACCTCAAAATGAATAGCAACCAGGGGTAGCCTTGCAAAAAAAACGCGCCGCCACATCACGTCACCCCCCGTGATTGGTTCATCCACTATGCAGCCATCCCCCCAGTGAAGTCGGCTAGTGTTACCTTGGTTAGTTGTTCCTTATGCCAGCCTCTTCGGCCTCAGACGGTCATGTGATCTCAGTTCTGAGTTATGATTTTTTGAAAGTGAGGAGGAAACAATAAAAAATGAAAATAACAAAAAGGGTCTGCAGCAAAGAGAGGTTAAAGGGGGGTCTGCTTACTGTGTGACATTGTAATAACAGTTGGACATGGGATAAAGTAACAGTGCCAGCTGTACCTACCTGCCCTCCGCCGCAGTCATCCAGTGCTGAAGCTCCGCAGTACCCCCGGTCTTTGTTGTGACATCACATGACCACTGTAGCCAATCAGAGGCGGCAGAGTCACCGCTCCGAACTCCCAGTATCGTGGCAGCCAGTATGTGACAGCAGGCGGTGATGCTGCAGCCTCTGATTGGCTGCAGCAGTCAGGTGGTATCTGATAACATCGGGAGCACGGCGGGGCTGCAGCGCTGGATCACCGCACAGAGGGCGGGGCGGGAGAGAACTGAGGATTTTTAATTGAGATGCTAGCTGAGTTTTTTAGAAGAGTTGCAGCTACAGAGTGAATGTGATCTGGTGACCGGACAGCCCCTTTAACCCCTTCAGGACCACAGATTTCTTTTATTGCTTTTCCATCCCATCTTCCAAGAGCCACAACCAAGGCTGTCGGGGGGCTCGTGGGGTTTTGGCGGGATGAGTTGTACTTTTAAATGGTAGCATGTCCTTTACCGTATGATGTAAGGAGAAACGTAAAAAAATGTAAAAGTGGAAAGAAATAGAAAAAAATGTAACTGCGCCATATTTGGTGGATTTAGCTGTGACAGCGTTCACGGTGCAGTAAAGACGACCGATGCGCTTCGCTCTGCGGGACGGTATAGTTACGGTGATACTAAATTTGTAGCATTTGTTAATATTTATTGCATTTTTAAAAAGTAAATACAATTTTTCCTTAAACGTGTTACACTTTTTAGCCGATTGGCCCGTCAGGGTCCGTTTTCTGTAGGGTGAGCTGTAGTTCTTATTGGGACCATTTGAGGAGACACGTTTTTTGATGTTTTGATAATTTTTAATTAAAATCTTTACATTCTGGCCCTCCGTCCTTTTTTTCTTACGGCTTCACCATGCAGGATAACTATTGTGATAGTTTATAGTTCGGACTTTTATGTACATGACGATTCTAAATATGTAGAATATTTTATTGTTTTTATGGGAAATGGTCCTTTTTTAAACTTTTAATATTTTTATTTTTTTTTTACTGTTAAAAATATCTTTGAATTACATCTTTTTCATACTTCTATTTACCTCCCACAGGGGACTTGAACTCGCGATGATTTGTGTGCCATCATTGTACATAGTGATTTGTGATGTTGCCACAGGGCAGACTGGATAGCAGCTTTCTGTAGGCTCCAGGCTGCCATGCTGTCCAAACTGCACCCTGGCACAGGGTCGTATGCTGCTGCGGGCTCCCACATGTGGAATCCGACCCGTTCGTGTGCAGCCGGCCCTATGCTGAGTGTCTGAGTGCAGTTGTGGCTGGGAGGAGGAGGCACCACATCACCTTGTGCCTCGCGCAGCGGCACCGCTGGGCACTCACCTCCTAGGTAGGCGCAGTTGTAGTAGCTGCAGTGCTGCCCGGTGCTCCGCAGGACATAAGCGTCGTCCGATTTCTTTATGGCGTGGAATTTCTCACTCGCAGGAATTAAAACTTCTTCTTCTTTGAAGTCCGAGAAGATCTCGATGTTCACCCCGAAGCAGCTGAATATGATGAACTGAGTTCTCGTTCCGAACCTCTGAGCGATTTTCCAGTTTAGAGACGATGATGCAAACTGACCGAAGCGAACATCCTGTGACACGTTCCTGTAGGTCATCCAGGAGCCCCGGTAGACCTGCGACCTCTGGTCACAAGTGGCGCCATCGCCCAGGACTTGTATGGCCCTCGTCAGGTAGAAGTGCAGAGCCTTGAAATGGAAGTTCTTCATGTAATGGTCCCGGGAGCGCCCCGCGGTGGACATGTTGCGGTTTAGCTGCTGGTATATAGGGTAGGGGCCCTCTTTAGTGTACAGGGTCACCGCTATCCCATACTCATCCTTAAAGTCCTGCGGGAAGAGGCCGTACGGCTTGATCTTCTCCCATCTCTGCTCCGCTAAGTACCACATTATGGCAAATTCTTTGTATTTCTTCTCCTGGGCCAAAATATTCGGCATTTCTCTCTCCATTTGTCGCGTGCAGCCGATATACTGATCATCAAAAGCATCCGCCACCATGGTCAAATCTACCGCCAAACAGGCTCTCTACAAAGCATCAGGTAATAATAACATAGATATGAGATAGATATGAGATAGATAGGAGATAGATAGGAGATAGATAGATAGATAGATAGGAGATAGATGGATAGATAGGAGATAGATAGGAGATAGATAGATAGATAGGAGATAGATAGATAGATAGGAGATAGATAGATAGATAGATAGATAGATAGATAGATAGATAGATAGATAGATAGATAGATAGATAGATAGATAGGAGATAGATAGGAGATAGATAGATAGATAGATAGGAGATAGATAGATAGATAGATGTGAGATAGATAGATAGATAGATAGATAGATAGATAGATAGATAGATAGATAGATAGGAGATAGATAGATGTGAGACAGATAGATAGATAGATAGATAGATAGATAGATAGATAGGAGATAGATAGATAGATAGATAGATAGATAGGAGATAGATAGATAGATAGATAGATAGATAGATAGATAGATAGGGGATGGAGAGATGATA
>NC_089837.1:531392633-531472633 GCF_035609145.1 Eleutherodactylus coqui | reverse complement strand
GATAGATAGATAGATATGAGATAGATAGATAGATATGAGATAGATAGATAGATAGATAGATAGATAGATAGATAGATAGATAGATAGATAGATAGATATGAGATAGATAGATATTAGATAGATATGAGATAGGAGATAGATAGATATGAGATGGATAGATATGAGATAGATAGATAGATATGAGATAGATAGATATTAGATAGATAGATATATAGATATTAGATAGATAGATATGAGATAGATAGATAGATAAATAGATATCATTACAAGAATCTTTAATTATATCGACTGTCAATGTTCAACATGGAGGGGAGATGAGCAGGTGAAGGAACTAGGAGCACAGGAGGTCTTCTCATCCATCCTCCCAGTGGATGGCCATGGAATAAAAAGATGGAACAGGATTCTAGAGGTGAACAACTGGCTACGTTGATGGTGCCATCAGCAAAGATTTGGATTCCTAGATCATGGAGTGAATTACCTATGTGATGGACTCCTTGCTAGAGACGGGTTGCACCTTGCAAAAAAACAGGTAATCATATATTTGGTGGGCGCCTTGCTTCACTCATCAGGAGAACTTTAAACTAGAACAATATGGGAAGGGAAGTGAAAGCCAAAAATATGCAGCTAATTAATACATTTAAGAACCTCACTATTAGAAGTGGAAAGAAAGAACAAAGACAGAAAATTCAGAAGGCAAGTAGAGGTGCAAGAGACCCCGATCACAAACTAACATGTTTCTACACAAATGCCCAGAGCTGGGAAACAAACAAGGAGAATTGGAGCTCCGAACACAGGAAGAGACATATGATGTCATCGGCATCACGGAAACTTGGTGGGATGATACACATGATTGGATACAAGGCTTGAGGGATACAATGTATTTATAAGAAACAGACCTAATAAAGGGGAGGGGGTGTTGTATGTTAGGAGAACATTCATCTGCACAGAGATTCAAGCTTCAGAGCTGGGAGTTCTGTAGAAACTGTTTTGGTAAGAATACAAGAAGAGAACAACAGAAAGGACACCATTGTAGGCATTTACTATAGGCCGCCGGGACAAGCAGAAGATATGGAGGAACTCTGTCTACATCAGATGGCCAAGCTCTCAAAGAAGCCCAACATAGTGATCATGGGACATTCTACCCATCAGACATTAGTTGGGAATCTCTCAGGTAAAAGTAATGGATCCAACAGATTCTTATCCGCTCTTGGTGACAACTTTATCTTCCAGAAGGTAGAAGAGAAAACAAGGTGATCTGCCATCTTGGACCTAATTCTTACCAACAGGGAGGGAATGGTTGAGGAAGTAAGGGTGGCCGGGACCTTAGGAGGCAGTGATCATGATATCCTTGGATGTTGGATAACAAGGGGAGGAAGACCTGAGAAGACTCAGACCTCGAGGATGGATTTCAGAAAGGCAGATTTTAATGAACTCAGAAAGAGGAAGAAAGAATCCAATGGCTGGATGTTCTTAAAGGAGATGTCTCATGAAAGCAAGTGGGGGTATACACTTCTGTATGGCCATATTAATACACTTTGTAATATACATCGTGCATTAATTATGAGCCATACAGAAGTTATTTCACTTACCTGTTCCGTTGCTGGCGTCCTGGTCTCCATGGATCCGTCTAAAATCGCCTCTTCTGGCGATTTTAGACGCGCTTGCGCAGTCCGGTCTTCTTGTTTTCTCAATGGGGCCGCTCGTGCAGGATGCCGGCTCCGTGTAGCTCCGCCCCGTCACGTGCCGATTCCAGCCAATCAGGAGGCTGGAATCGGCAATGGACCGCACAGAAGCCCTGCGGTCCACCGAGGGTGAAGATCCCGGCGGCCATCTTCACAAGGTGAGTATGAAGACGCCGGACCGCGGGGATTCGGGTAAGTACTATATGTTTTTTTTTTTAAAACGTCTGCATCGGGTTTATCTCGCGCCGAACGGGGGGGCTATTAAAAAAAAAAAAAACCGTTTCGGCGTGAGACATCTCCTTTAAGGACAGAAATGTCCAAGAAGGGAAATATTGTGAAATCAGAATCTCAAAGCACAATTGTTAACAATCCCTAAAAGAAGGAAGAATGGGAAGCATTTAAAGAGACCCGGATGGATGAACACAGAACTTGTACACATGTTAAAAACAAAGAAAAATATGTTTAGCAAATGGAAAGAGGGGGGAATATCTAAAGAAGAATATAATGGGGTCTGCAGAAACTGTAGGAATAGTGTCAGAAAGGCACATACAGAAATGGAGAAATTTGGCTAAGGAGCAGCACATGTGAAAAAGACTTGGGGATACTAAGAGAGCATAGACTGAACACGAGTCAACAATGTGATGCAGCAGCCAAAAAGGCAAACCCAATTCTGGGATGTATTAAGAGAAGCATAGAGTCTAGATCACGTGAGGTCATTATCCCCTCTACTCTTCCTTAGTCAGACCTCATCTGGAATACTGGGTCCAGTTCTGGGCACCCCACTTTAAAGAAGACATCAACAAACTGGAGCATGTTAAGAGAAGAGTTACCAAGATGGTGAGTGGTCTGCAAATCATGCCCTATGAAGAACGGTTAAAGGATCTGGTAATGTTTAGCAGCAGAGAAGGCTGAGAGGACACTTAACAGCTGTCTACAAATATCTGAAGGGCTGTCACAGTGCAGAGGGATCAGCCCTATTCTCATCTGCACAAGAAAAGACTAGAAGCAATGGGATAAAACTGAAAGGGAGGAGACACAGATTAGATATTAGACAGTGAGGGGGATCAATGAGTGGAACAGGTTACCACGGGAGGTGGGGAGTTCTCCTTCAATGGAAGTGTTCAAACAAAGGCTGGACAAATATCTGTCTGGGATGATTTGGTAAATCCTGCACTGAGCAGGGGGTCGAACCCGATGACCCTGGAGGTCCCTTCATACTCTACCAGTCTAGGATTCTATGATAGATGGATATGACACAGATAGATAGATAGATAGATAGATAGATAGATAGATAGATAGATAGATAGATAGATAGATAGATACCCTTGATAATGAGAACAGGTAGAGGGCAGCCAATGCTTCCAGAACGCTCAGGATCATTGTCTTCTCACAAGTATATACAGGATCAGCGTCTTATGATTTGAGCTATCAAATTCAAAATGAAGCACATCAGTTATTCGTGGATTACATACATTGTATATATCTGCAATCAGAATCCCCCCCTCATTACAATTCAGACTCAGATAAGAACCGGGCAATCAGCTCCACAGGAGGTCTACATGGTGTCTCATGTCTGCACACTTCTATGGCGGTTATCTTAGTCCTTTTTTATAGTCTTAATTGAATGATGGCGGCCATTTGTAGTAGTATGTTGTCTCTAAAGTTGTCAGTAGTCGCACAATTGCTAGAGCCACCATGTGGCCATCAGGAGAGTCAAATAAAATGGCAGAGGCACGTTTGACTTTCAAGCAATGTAAGAACATTTTGAAATGATATTGAAAATGTGAGGATGTGTGTGAAGTACGACAATGGGGATGTGAGTTTGGAGCAGAATCACCAACCTGCCTGACAACCACACACATTCGTGATGTCAGAGACCTATGGTGCCCTATGACCTGCACAAGCAGGGATCTGAGAGATGCAACAAGTCCTGCTCCCTCGGATATGGTGATGGATCAGTTTACACGCTCACCACTCCGTCAAGCAATGTGCATGTGAGATGGGAGTCAGCAGATGAAGCCTACAGTGTATTCTAAGAGATCTCAGTGGAAGGTTTACTTCTCCAGATTGTTACTCGCCATAAATGAGGATGACCCAGATCGAAGATTGCAGAACTGGGAGCGTTACATGGTACATGAGGAGGTTGTGCAGAAAATAGTCTGGTCCGATGAAGTGAAGAAGCGGTCAACGGTGAAAGTGGTGGTGTCTCCCACAATGGATGGAAACCCATAGACTCTGTAATTAACTGGACACCTCGCCCAATGGTGGGGTCAGGTTGTCCTCTCCACTGTCCCTCCACCTCCTTAAGGCGGCTGCGGCCTATCAGCCGGTTTGGAGCCAGTTAGTACGTATCCCCAAGCATATGCATCCATCTCCATGTATTCAAAGTCAGAACGGCCCAGTTTCATGCTTAAAACCTTTATTAAATAACATGGTGGGTATGAACAGTATGAACGGACGGGATCTCCGGGCACGAAAATTAAAGTCTGGCAAATAGTCACGAATAAACAGGAACGAGGGCACAGAACCATGAGAAAAGGCCTCGTAGGAGGAGCAGATGACATGTCTAACTTTCCCTCTTAATAGAAGTCCTCTGAGGAACAGGACGCATGTGACCCTCCTGTTCGCACCCACAGACACCAACCCTCCCCTTAAAGTGATAGTATGTTCATTATAGTAAAACATAAACTAAAGGGGTAAATTATACACTGTGGTGTTACCGCAAAACCACTACCCCCCTTATAGAAGAGCAATTTAAACTAAATGATTCGGTAAATCGTCATTATTGTCTATATTGGGCTCTGAAGGATTCATGTGGACCAAGCAGTCAATTTAGGAAGGCTCAGTATCTGGTGTGGATGGTCATCCAGGGGTTTAATAGGACCATTATTTTTTGAAGACACCATGACTGGCCTGGTGTACCTCAACGTGCTGCCCACATCTGATTTACCGGACACTTGTGTGCTTTGTGCAGATGAGGAATTTTACTTCCAGCAAGATGGCGCACCACCAACTACCACTGAGCCATGAGAGCCTTCTGTTAAGGCACTCCTACTTAAAGCAGCTAAGAACTTGATGACATTCTGCCAGGACGTTGGATACGATGTAGAGATGCTGTTGAATTCTCTCCTCGCCCCCCCTGACTTCAAACACCTTGACTTCTATCTGTGGGGAACCCTAAATGATGTGGAATACTGTAGAAAACCAGCTGCACTACGGAAAGAAATTGAAATGTCATGCAGGGTAAGAAAGAGTATGGTATCTCCTTATGGAGAGCACCTAGAAGGTGGGAGGAGACTTATAAGGCCATGCATGCTCCTCTGGGAAATATGCAAATGTGAGATGGAACAGTCCCTCTACTGCACAATGTTGAGTGAAAACCACCCCGAAACAGCCTGTCTGTGTATGGTCTTCTTTTCCTTTTGGAGAAGATTCTGGCTTTGTCTTACACTCCCACTCATTGTAACAAAGCTTGTTAGAAGGTCTGTCACTGACTTGCAGGAATGCTGTCTTCCAATAGTGGGCGCTGTAGAGGCATTGCTCTATCTTCTCATTAACACTTCCTGTTGACACTGTAACTGTAGTGCAGCAATTCGCTGAACGGAGAAGTCTCTGGGTGCTTTAATGCAGATATTTTTTATGGTGGATCTTATATACATTTTTTTAGGACACCCTGTATAACAAGCGATGTCTCCAAATTAACTACAAGATGCCACTTTAATGACTTTTGCAGCAGGTCGTAAAGCAAAAAGGGCTCCACTAAGTCCTAAAGATGCCGGTCATGGAGGGGAGAATAATTCTGAGACTGCAGATGTGATGCATAACCAGACAGCAGCTTCTGACTGAGGAATACAGAACAAGGCTAGGTTTCAGCAAAGAAACTGTCCAAGTCCTGGATGGCCTAGTGAAGAGCTGCTGACTGGATTGCCCTGACACTAAAATTCTTGGATCTGTTTGCTGCAGCCGCATTCTTCACATCCTTCCCAAGATTTTCTATGCAATTCAAGTCAGGTGACCGTGACGCCACTCTGAAATCTTCCAGGACTTCTTCTGAAGCTTTGGTGCCTTGGTAGACTGTGAGGTCTGCTTGCGACCTGTTGGAAGGTCCAGTGATGCCCAAGCTTCAGCTTCCTCAAAGAAGACATAATGACATTTTCTCCAAGACTTCCCAGATAGGTGATGGAACCCATCTTGTCTCCACATGCTGAAAGTTTCTAGCCACAGAGCATCACGAGCCTCCGCCATGCTTCACTGTAGGCAGGGGGTTCTCTTCAGCGTCTGCTTTATTTTACTTCCTCCAAACACACCTTTGTTCCGGAGGCCCTAGAAGTTCCAGTTTGGCTTCATCACTTCAGAGAAAAGCCAAACGCCTATGGTTATTCATATGGTTTTCAGCATACTGGGGGCGCCCACACGGTTGTGGTTTTTTTAACACGATTGTCAATGGGAGTTTCGAATGTTAAAAACACATCGCAGGTTTGTGGTTTGCGATTTTTGCGCGATGCATTTTTAACATTAGAAAGTCCCATTGACAATCGCATTAAAAAAACGCAAATGTGCAGGAACCCTCAAGGGGATTTTTCTTGTGCTTTTCGGTCAGTAGAGGTGACGTTTTGGAGTTTCAGTGTTTAGTATGAGTCACCAGATCCTGCTGAAGGCCTTTTGCAGTCACTGGAGGGTTTCTGATCACCACCTGCCTCCTCAGGAATCTGGTAGCAGCCGCTGATGGCGCCCTCTTTCTACCACATCCAGGTAGTGCAGCCAGTGTTCCTATAACTGAACGTGCAAACTGCTTTCAACTGTATCTCTTGGAACATTCAGTTTGTATCTTTTCGTGTCTTTTTCCTTGGTTGTACAAGGCCATGATCTCTTCTCTTACCTTTTTAGACCTCTCTCTTGACTAATGGTGTATTGGGGTGACCGTCACAGACCCAAGATTCCAGGGGGGTCCACGGCCGTTCCAATCACTCCTATTATAGTCCATGCTGCTAAACCTCCGACCACAGGGTTAGCACTCTTTCACACAAGCATAGCGATTTTTGGTTGGCCATGTCACGACCACAGCGCAACCAAAAATCGCATGAAAAGATGCACAACGGGACCCAAACCGAAAAGATGCGCAAATCTGCAGTTTGTGTTCCCCTTTCAGACGACGTGGGTCCAGCGCATAAACCCAAGCCCTGAATGCCGTCGGGTGGGGGGAGACAGTTTAGCTCCCCTACATTGCCTCCCTCTTTCTGCCCCCTCGCTGGCTCTCAGCAAGGGGAGGGGACGGGGCAGGAGCAAGTGTGCTAAGCTCCCGCCCCTCTCTGCCCCCTCCACCCCTTGTCAGCTGTCAGCAAGGGGAGGGAGTGGGACCTTAGCAAATAGCCCAAGCGAAATGCACACCATGTGCGCTATCTTGGCCGGCTGGGTGCTTTTAAGCCACAGGAATACGCCCATCTGAACTGGGGCAGTGTATATCAGCCAGGCGTGAAAGTGCAGCCAATATATACACTCGTGTGAATGAAGCCAGAAACTCCTTACTACACACAGCCTTTCCCTTTTGAGATTGCCAAAAAACTCAGAGCAGGACATCATCACACCTCCCCTCACCTGCTCCAGTGTCACAACCTAGGGAATGCCTTGGAGAGGAGTGAGGATGTCCTGCTGTGCACCTGTGAGACCATCATACAGAGAGGGAAGGCAGTGAGGGTATGAAGGAGGTTAACATCTTCCTTGCTCTGTGACCAGAGGTTTAGCAGGTAGGCCAGGCACTCTACGATGGGCCACAGAGAGGACCTATATTATTTGGAGCACAGAAAGCGCCCTAGCATTAATTGGGGTAACAGAGAATGCTGCTACTAACTGGGGAACACATAAGGACCTATTGCTAATCGTGGCCACAAATGGGGTCACTATTACTAATTGGGGCCATGGAGGGTCTTATAACTAAGTAGGGGTACCCAGGAAGGCCCAAGTTGAGTGAACAGCCCCGGGCTCGTGGTCCCCTTAATCTGTCACTACTTTTTAATTAAGCCATATTTCTAATATGCAATCAAGCACCACAGACAACAAAGCCCTTGCCAGTCCAGATATGTGGTATGTTTTATCTCAAGCACACCTGATGCAACTAATGAAGCTCTTGATTAGTTACATCAGGTGTGCATGAGAAAACTCCTGATTTGTAAATGAGGAATTCTATTCAGGGTTGAATAGACTGCAGGAGTCCATAGAAGTGTCATTCTGTGGTCAATTTGCTTGTTATATTAGTTGCGATGTACTATTTAAATGGTTCTTGTCAAATTGGTTTTTTTTGTAAGCAGTTGTGGTGTTTCTGTTCTTCCAGGCGCAGTGAGTCACCCAATGCTTCTCCTTATCTACAGCAGTTAAGCTATAGCTCAAACATTACACTTGTATAAAAGGAGAAGCTAAGGAGCAGCGCTGTCACTGGAGGATGAGGAGCTGAGGAGCAGCGCTGTCACTGGAGGATGAGAAGCTGAGGAGCAGCGCTGTCACTGGAGGATGAAAAGCTGAGGAGCAGCGCTGTCACTGGAGGATGAAAAGCTGAAGAGCAGCGCCGTCACTGGAGGATTAGGAGCTGGGGAGCAGCTCTGTCACTGGAGGATGAGAAGCTGAGGAGCAGCGCTGTCACTGGAGGATTAGGAGCTGGGGAGCAGCGCTGTCACTGGAGGATGAGGAGCTGAGGAGCAGCACTGTCACTGGAGGATTAGGAGCTGGGGAGCAGCTCTGTCACTGGAGGATGAGAAGCTGAGGAGCAGCGCTGTCACTGGAGGATTAGGAGCTGGGGAGCAGCTCTGTCACTGGAGGATTAGGAGCTGGGGAGCAGCTCTGTCACTGGAGGATGAGGAGCTGAGGAGCAGCACTGTCACTGGAGGATTAGGAGCTGAAGAGCAGCACCGTCACTGGAGAATGAGGAGCTGAGGAGCAGAGCTGTCACTGGATGATGAGAAGCTGAGGAGCAGCGCTGTCACTAGCGGATGAGGTCATAGCGGATGAATGCTGTCACTCCACCACAAGGACTGACATGCCGCCGTTCTTTTCTTTTATTTGATTTCAGTTTTGGGTCCTGATTTAGGGGTTAGTTCCCCGTAACTACGTACTTTGGTTGCACTTATCTACGTATCTAGCAATCAAAGTCAGCTTTTATCTGCTAGGTAGTTATACTCTATCTGTAGGACTATAGGGACTGCAAATCGTGATTCTATCTAACGGCTTTTGGGTCTGGGATATATCTCCCTACCTCTTTCTTGTACGTAGAGGATAGTTATGCTTTTCTACTGACCACAGTGGTGACTAATCTTCGTCACGCTCTAGGTCAATTATTCCTTGGTCTACTGTTACCTACAGTGCACCTTAATTTCCTCGGTGCATTGCATCCGTAAATGGATGCAAATAGACCATACTCTGGCGACCACTAGTTTCCATCCACTATTCGTGATATCTATGTGGTTTCCTTAATCAGACTTTAGCCACGACCCAACACACCAGTTGGGATCAGCGTACTACAACCCCTGAAGAACCCACTAGGTGGGGGAAACGCGTTGGGTGACGCGCTCTTGATGAGCTAATTTTTCACGTGCTAGTCATTTCTACTATTTTGACGCACGCTGTAATACCAGACCAAGCACGTGATTCGCCTTTGTATCAGATTGAATCACCTTCGCTTGGATTATGACCAATGATCTACACCAACAGAGTCTTATCGCATGACTCTAGCTCTTCATTGGTTATACTAGTGGCAATTGTTTTTGTCTCACAAGTCGAGCGTAAATTTACAACTCGATCTCTTTCTGGTCACCAGTTACAGGTGTCCGTTTATATCATAACTCCTCTTGTGATTGTTTGTGTGTGTTTTGTTCTTCTTTTTCTTTTAAGTAATTTAATAAAAGGTATTTTTTAACTTTATTAGTTTGGAAGGTCCTAGAAGTAAACTTTTCACTAGCGGATGAGGAGCTGAAGAGCAGCGCTGGAACTGGAGGATGAGGAGCTGAGGAGCAGCGCTGTCACTGGAGGTTGAGAAGATGCCAACAAGGAAGGTGTCTGTCCACAATAAGGAATCTTTCACACGAGCGTATATCGGTCGCCATTTTCATGGCCGGCCGATATACGCTACGATCTGATGCATTGGATTTTAATGCATCAGATCACATGGCCATATTCCCACGGCGTAAAAGCACCCGGCCGGGCCAAAATAGCGCCAGGCCCTTTAACCCCTGGGGCTATCTTTCCATCCAGAGTATGTCGGCCGCTGCATGGGCTCCTATGGGAGCCAATGACAGAGGCCTTCTGTCTCCTCCCCTCCATACCCGCTCCACCCCTCTCATTGCTAGCTGCGGACAAGGGGCGGGAGCTTAGCTCCGCCCCCATCCCGTCCACTCCCATAGCAAACAGCCAGAGGGAAGGAGAGAGGAGGTGAGCCGGCGAGGGGGAGGAAAGGTGAGGCAACGGCATTGCGGCCTCGGCGTATATGTCCTGGGCCCATGTTGTCTGAACAGGCACACAAACATTAGATTTGTGCGCCCGTTCACACGTTTTTATGGCGCCAGTGGGCTCACGTAATGACGCCTACGGCCATGTGAGGCCCAGAGATCAGAGGAATGATTTGGTGTAAATGTGAATTTCTATAACCAAATAGGAGTGGTGGTTCCAGACGTTTCCAGAACTACTGACATGTGGCCTCTTGTGATGTTTGTACAAATGTCTATATACCGATTATACACCAATTGTACAGTGAATATACAGTGACTACATACAGATTCTAAACTGATTATACACATATGATATACTTATTACACACTGATTATATACTTATACACTAGCTGATATACCCGCCCTCGCCCGAGTTAATTTGATACAGGTGTTTAGATGTTGTTCGCACAGAAAATTTACTCGCACAGTTACTTTAGAGTAACTGAGGAATAAAATCTGTATACACATAGAGGAGTGTTAGATTCTCCTCAGGCTGCATGTACCGATGTCCCTCTGCAGAATGTGCCGCCCTGTCCACTCTACTCACTTAGGACCTGAAGAATGCTCAGACCAAATTTCATGTTTGTATGACGCCGGGAAGTTAGAGAATTAGTGGCGAGTCAGTCGGTCAGTCAGTCAGTGAGGGCTTTCAGCTTTATATATACAGATTGTACACTAATTATATACTAATTACAGATAGTCCCCCGCCTACGAACAAGTTCCATTCCAGGAAGCTGTTCATAAGGGCATTTTATTCATATGTCCGAACAAATGTTTGTTTGGATGGAAAGCGCGGGTCGATCCTGCTCCATACAATGTGAGTGCGGCTGTTTCTAACAGCCGACACCGATCTGCAACAGGTCTGACAAGCCGCGCCGCTCATCGGAGCTGTTAACCCTTTAAACGCCTCTGTCAGAATTGACAGTGGCGTTTAAAGAGTTAACAGCTCTAATGAGCGGTGTGGCTTGTGGGACCTGTTGCAGACCGGTCATTTTTAAGAAACAGTCAGCAGCCAACGTTTGGGGGTCCCGCACTGCCTCCCACGATAAGATCTCAGGTTGCCGTGCGGTTGCCATGGTATTCAGGGGAATTCTAAAAGGCCCCAGGGCTGCCGATGCCTATCAAGCCGTGTCTATACACTGATTAAACAGTGATTATATACTTATTATAAACAGGCCCTGAATGTGTAAAAAAAACGCAAAATGCGGTGATACATGTGTGAAAAGCCTCAGTCATAGCGCAAATACATGGTGTGAGGCGTGCGCAAAAAAGCATACGCCCGTGTGAAGAAGCCCCCCACAGTGTAGACATGTAATAAAAAAAAATTATTGAGACTGTTTAAAAACACGGCATAAAATTAAGTTCCGGCGTCTTACTCCCATATAAGTCAGAGACGGAGCGCAGGCAACGGAAACAGACACATGTATATTACACTCACACAAGAACCCTAATAGGAGCGTCTATAAGCAGGTTCCCTTATGGAGGTCAGAGGCTCCATATGAGCCTGTCCTGTCTAATTAATAGAAGACTATAAGATGCCTGTAGCCCACCATCAGGGCTGCCGGTTATGCTTCATCATTTATTATTTTATGCATCTACTTAGAAGCCTGCCATCAGGGCGTCTAGGCTTATACTAACTAGTGGGGCTACAAGCAGGACTCCTTTCTGAAAGTCAGTGAGCTTAGACCAATTACTTATAGACAGCGAGCAAAAACCTCCAGCCTAGTCAGTAATCACTGTAACAGAGATTTCAGCTGGGCTCCAACGACTAAGTTCTACTATCAGCTGGCCAACAGCGGCTGGTATAGAGCTCTGTATCACTGACTGAGCTAATACTAAGGTTAGCTGATAGCTGGGGCTATAGTAATTCCCCAACTGAAGGTCCTGTGCGTGGTAGGTGCACAAAAATAGGACTAAGAAACATACCAATCAGGCAGCAGACCCATGACAGATCGCTGCGCCCTCCTGCTCCGCGATGGTCCGCTCTTCAGCCGCAGGTCATCTACTTGTTAGTACTCACACAACATATCTGCTGCACTAGGTCTAATCACACACTTAGGGGTAGTGAATACGGTCCCCCATCGCTGTGTAGGTTCAGGGGTTCCTGATGGACTGTCATCGTGGCAGGGAAACGTGTGGAACCACGGAGCACAAGCCCATCCTAAACACTGCGATCTAACCTACGTACTACATGAGATGAGAAGTTACTGATTGTACATTCATTACACGTCCGCCAACCATTGTGGAAGAGAAGTTATGAAACTCCCATAATACCGGCGGCGGCCCGACTCCTACTGTCTCCTACTAAGTACACAGGACCGGCTAATAGCTGCCCCCCATTAAAGAACCTGCTCATAGCCGCTCCAATTAGTGTTCTTGCCCGAGTTTTATATACGTGCGTCTGTTTCAGCTGTCTGCGCTCCGTCTCCAACTTATACGGGAACAAGATGCAGGAACTTAATGCCGTCGTGTTTTAAACAGTCTCAATAAAATGTAATCCCCTTATTATATGTCGGTAGTGGGAGGGGCTTCCACTATTATATAGACTCCTCTGCCCCCCACAAGACCCCTCTCTTCAGTGACTGGGCACCCTGATCTCGCTCTGGTCCATAGAAGTCAATGGAAGTGTAAATACATCTCTAACCCGGCGACGCCGATTTTGAAGTCCCAATGATTGCAAAGTCAAAACCCGAATCAGGAAACGCGTCAGCCAGTAATAATCCCTTCGTATTTTCCACAACATGGATTGTAGAAGGAGAGACGGCGCCCCTTACAGGATCAGTGGGACGCGTATTATATGTGGATTCTAGCACGTATTTAGGCGTGGGGTCCGCTCCTAGCCCCCCGTCTGCTCACTGGGGTCACACTATTTTACAGGGTCACATAACGCCGTCCGTCGCACTACAAGAAGCAGAAGCTATTGTAACAAAGGCGGACCGACAGCTTCTGTTTGTGTCGCTTTACTTCTAAACCCCCAACAGTCAACAAAGAAAACAAGAAACAAGAAACTGAGAGGCGAATCGCGAGCGAAGCCCTGAACGCAGCTGTGAATGGGGTCTAACTGCAGTAGGAGTAGAGTTGGGGTCTCACCTGAATTCGAGGGGGCGCCGGTCTCATAGCAGCAGATGTAAAGCCGGCAGTTGCAGAATGCAGTCCATAGGATGCGCGCGGTCGGCTCCACTACATCACATAGTGAAATGCTCCATTGTTCAGAAAGGTTACACCGAATATGTAATGATAAGAATGTGGAGAATGTGAGAGCGCACTCCTCTCATTACCCGCCACTGATTAGCCCGACACAAGGGGGCGCCAGGAGCTAATATGGAGGCGCGCAAAACTCCCTCTATAGAGAAACACTAAACACTTATTTCTGTAGCCACAAAAGTCATTGTCAGGAACAATCCGACATCGATGACACCACAGGAAACAGAGGCAACGGTGGGGGTCAGAGGCCATATATGTAATGGGGCAACGGTGGGGGTCAGAGGCCATATATGTAATGGGGCAACGGTGGGAGTCAGAGGCCATATATGTAATGGGGCAACGGTGGGGGTCAGAGGCCATATATGTAATGGGGCAACGGTGGGAGTCAGAGGCCATATATGTAATTGGGGCGACGGTGGGGGTCAGAGGTCGTACATGTAATGGGGGCGACGGTGGAGGTCAGAGGCCGGACATGTAATGGGGGTGACAGTGGGGGCCAGAGGCCATACATGTAATGGGGGCGACGGTGGGGGTCAGAGGCCGTACATGTAATGGGGGCGGTGGTGGGGGTCAGAGGCCGTATATGTAATTGGGTCGACGGTGGGGGTCAGAGGCCGTACATGTAATGGGGGCGACGGTGGGGGTCAGAGTCCATATATGTAATGGGGGCGCCGGTGGAGGTCAGAGGCCGGACATGTAATGGGGCCAAAGCTGGGGATTAGTGGCAGAACATGTAATGGGGGCGATGGTGGGGGTCAGAGGCCGTACATGTAATGGGGGTGACAGTGGGGGCCAGAGGCCATACATGTAATGGGGGCGACGGTGGGGGTCAGAGGCCGTACATGTAATGGGGGCGGTGGTGGGGGTCAGAGGCCGTATATGTAATTGGGTCGACGGTGGGGGTCAGAGGCCGTACATGTAATGGGGGCGACGGGGGGTCAGAGTCCATACATGTAATGGGGGTGCCGGTGGAGGTCAGAGGCCGGACATGTAATGGGGCCAAAGCTGGGGATTAGTGGCAGAACATGTAATGGGGGCGATGGTGGGGGTCAGAGGCCGTACATGTAATGGGGGTGACAGTGGGGGCCAGAGGCCATACATGTAATGGGGGCGACGGTGGGGGTCAGAGGCCGTACATGTAATGGGGGCGGTGGTGGGGGTCAGAGGCCGTACATGTAATGGGGGTGACGGTGGGGCTCAGAGGCCATATATGTAATGGGGACGATGGTGGGGGTCAGAGACCATACAAATAATGGTGGTGGTCAGAGGCCATACATGTAATGGGGGCGATGGTAGGTGTAAGAAGCCGTACATGTAATGGGGGCGATGCTGGGGATCTGTGGCCGAACATTTAATGGGAGCGAGGGAGGGGGTCAGAGGTTGTACATGTAATGGGGGCGACGGTGGGGGTCACAGGCCATACATGTAATGTGGGAGACAGTGGGAGTCAGAGGCTGGACACGTAATGGGGCGATGGTGGGGGTCAGAGGCCATACACGTAATGGGGCAAAAGGTCGGGGTCAGGACCGGACATGTAATGGGGGCGACGGAGGGGGCCTGAGGCTGTACATGTAATGGGGGTGATGCTGGGGATCACTGGCCGAATATGTAATGGGGGTGATGTTGAGGGTCAGAGGCCGTACATGTAATGGGGGCGACGGTGGGGGTCAGAGGCCAGACATGTAATGGGGCGATGGAGGCCGTAGATGTAATGGGGGCGACAGTGGGGGTGAGAGGCCATACATGTAATAGGGGAAAAAGGCGGGGGTCAGAGGACAGACATGTAATGGGGGCGCGGGGGGTGAGAGGCCGTACATGTAATGCGGGCGACGGTGGGTGTCAGAGGCCGTACATGTAATGGGGGAGACAGAGATGGTCAGAGGCTGTACATGTAATGGGGGCAATGGTGGAGGTCAGAGGCTGTACATATAATGGGGGCAATGGTGGAGGTCAGAGGCCATACATGCCAGTCACCTTATGTGCCCTCACACATCCACTGGCCCCAACACTTTCTAATAGCCTGGTCATATGCTCCTCTCTACTGGTGGTCTGTAGGGGGCGTTCTGAGCCCGGTTGCCTTGTGTGCCCCCATCTGCTGGTTCCAACACCCCCTAATAGTCTGGTCAGATGCTCCTCTCTGCTAGTCATCTGTAGGGGGCATCCTGAGCCCAGTCACCTTGTATGCCTCCATCCACTGGTCCTAACACCTCCTAACAGTCTGGTCAGACGCTCCTTTCTACTGGTGGTCTGTAGGAGGCGTCCTGAGCCCAGTCACCTTGTGTGCCTTCACACATCCACTGGTCCCAACACCTCCTAACAGTCTGGTCAGACGCTCCTTTCTACTGGTGGTCTGTAGGGGCATCCTGAGCCTGGTCACCTTGTGTACCCTAATCCACTGGTCCCAACATTCCCTAACAGTATGGTCATACACTCCTATCTACTGGTGGTCTGTAAGGGGTGTCCTGAGCCTGGTCACCTTGTGTGCCCTCACACATCCACTGGTCCCAACACCTCCTACCAGTCTGGTCAGATGCTCCTCTCTACTGGGGCTCTGTAGGGGGAATCCTGAGCCCGGTCACCTTGTGTGCCACCATCCACTGGTATCAACACCTCCTAATAGTCTGGTCAGACACTCCTTTCTACTGGGGGTCTATAGGGGGCGTCCTGAGCTCAGTCACGTTGTGTGCCATCACACTTCCACTGATCCTAACACCTCCTTATATTCTGGTCAGATGGTCCTCTCTACTGGTGATCTGTAGGGGGTGTCCTGATCTTGGTCACCTTGTGTGCCCTGATCCACTGGTCCCAACACCTCCTCACAGTCTGGTCAGATTTTTCTTTCTACTGGAGGTTTGTAGGGGGAGTCCTGAGCCCGGTCACCTTGTGTGCCCCCATCCACTCGCCCCAACACCTCTTATCAGTCTGCTCAGAAATTCCTTTCTACTGGTGGTCTGTAGGGAGCGTCCTGAGCCCGGTCACCTTGTGTGCCCTCACACATCCACTGGCCCCAACACCTCCTAACAGTCTGCTCAGACACTCCTTTCTATTGGTGGTCTGTAGGGGGCATCCTGAGCCTGGTCACCTTGAGGACCCTCATCCACTGGTCCCATCATTCCCTAACAGTCTGGTCATACACTCCTATCTACTGGTGATCTGTAGGAGGCATCCTGACTCCAGTTACATTGTGTGCCCTCACACTTCCACTGGTCCCAACATCTCCTAATAGTCTGGTCACATGGTCCCCTCTATTGGGGGTCTGTAGAGGGTATCCTGAACCCGGTAACCTTGTGTGTCCTCACACTTCCACTTATCCCAACACCTCCTAATAGTCTGCTCAGACGGTTCTCTCTACTGGTGGTCTGTAGGGGGTGTCCTGAGCTCGGTCACATTGTGTGCCCTCACACTTCCACTGGTCCCAACACCTCCTAACAGTCTGGTCAGATGCTCCTCTCTACTGATGGACTGTAGGGGGCATCCTGAGCCTGGTCACCTCGTGTGCCCTCATCCACTGGTTCCAACACTCCCTAACAGTCTGGTCATACACTCCTATCTACTGCTGGTCTGTAGGGGGTGTCCTGAGCTCGGTCACATTGTGTGCCCTCACACTTCCACTGGTCCCAACACCTCCTAACAGTCTGGTTAGATGCTCCTCTCTACTGGTGGTCTGTAGGGGGTGTCCTGAGCCCGGTCACCTTGTGTGCCCCGATCCACTGGTCCCAACACCTTCTAACAGTCTGGTCAGAAGCTCCTCTCTACTGGTGGTCTGTAGGGGGCATCCTGACTCCAGTCATGTTGTGTGCCCTCACACTTCCACTGGTCGCAACACCTCCTAACAGTCTGGTCAGACGGTCCTCTCTACTGGTGGTCTGTAGGGGGTGTCCTGAGCCGGGTCACATTGTGTGCCCTCACACTTCCACTGGTCGCAACACCTCCTAATAGTCTGGTCAGATGGTCCTCTCTTCACTGGTGGTCTGTAAGGGGCATCCTGAGCCCGGTCACCTTGTGTGCCCTCACACATCTACTGGTCCCAACACCTCCTAATAGTCTGGTCAGATAGTCCTCTTTACTTGTGGTCTGTAGGGGGCGTCCTGAGCCCAGTCACCTTGTGTGCTCTCACACATCCACTGGCCCCAACACCTCCTAACAGTCTGGTCAGACGGTCCGCTTTACTGGTGGTCTATAGGGGATGTCCTGAGCTCGGTCACATTGTGTGCCCTCACACTTCCACTGGTCCCAACACCTCCTAACAGTCTGGTCAGAAGCTCCTCTCTACTGATGGACTGTAGGGGGCATCCTGAGCCTGGTCACCTTGTGTGCCCTCATCCACTGGTCCCAACATTCCCTAACAGTCTCGTCATACACTCCTGTGTACTGGTGCTCTGTAGGAGGTGTCCTGAGCTCGGTCACATTGTGTGCCCTCACACTTCCACTGGTCCCAACACCTCCTAACAGTCTGGTTAGATGCTCCTCTCTACTGGTGGTCTGTAGGGGGCGTCCTGAGCCCGGTCACCTTGTGTGCCCCGATCCACTGGTCCGAACACCTTCTAACAGTCTTGTCAGAAGCTCCTCTCTACTGGTGGTCTGTAGGGGGCATCCTGAGCCTGGTCACCTTGTGGGCCCTCATCCACTGGTCCCAACATTCCCTAACAGTCTGGTCATGCACTCCTATCTACTGGTGGTCTGTAAGGGGCATCCTGACTCCAGTCATGTTGTGTGCCCTCACACTTCCACTGGTCCCAACACCTCCTAATAGTCTGGTCATACCGTCCCCTCTATTGGGGGTCTGTAGGGCGTATCCTGAGCCCAGTAACCTTGTGTGCCCTCACACTTCTACTGATCCCCAGCAGATTGTCCTCTCTGCTGGTGGTCTGTAGGGGGTGTCCTGAGCCTGGTCACATTGTGTGCCCTCACACTTCCACTGGTCGCAACACCTCCTAATAGTCTGGTAAGATGCTCCTCTCTACTGGTGGTCTGTAGGGGGCGTTCTGAGCCCAGTTGCCTCGTGTGCCCCCATCCGCTGGTTCCAACAACCCCTAATAGTCTGGTCAGATGCTCCTCTCTACTAGTCGTCTGTAGGGGGCATCCTGAGCCTGGTCACCTTGTATGCCTCCATCCACTGGTCCCAACACCTCCTATCAGTCTGGTCAGATGCTCCTTTCTACTGGTGGTCTGTAGGGGGCGTCCTGAGCCCAGTCACCTTGTGTGCCCTCACACATACACTGGTTCCAACACCTCCTACCTGTCTGCTCAGATGCTCCTTTCTACTGGTGGATTCTCGTGGGGTCCTGAGGCTGGTCGACTTGTGTGGCCTCACACATCCACTGGTCCCAACACTTCCTAACAGTCTGGTCAATCGCTCCTCTCTACTGGTAGTCTGTAGGGGGTGTTCTGAGCCCGATCACCTTGTATGCCTTCACACATCCACTGGTCCTAGCACCTCCTAACAGTCTGGTCAGACGCTCCTTTCTACTGGTGGTCTGTAGGGGGTGTTCTGAGCCCGATCACCTTGTATGCCTTCACACATCCACTGGTCCCAACACCTCCTAATAGTTTGGTCAGACAGTTCTCTTTACTGATGGTCTGCAAGGGGCGTTCTGAGCCCGGTCACCTTGTGTGCCTCACACATCCACTGGTCCCAACACTCCCTAACATTCTGGTCAGAACGGCCCAGTGGGGGACAATTCATCAATATGACCCTCCAGTTTCTCGCACCCCAATATTGTGCCCCTCAAAGACTCTGGTAATGGGGTGAAATCTCTTCCCTGCTTCCTAGAGGCGTCTAGTGGCCAACAAGCTCTACACAAGCGTAAGAAGAGGTCACTACACACAAGGAGCCTCCACGAGCCCCTTATAGGCCAAGGGGGGAACCACTTTTAGGGCCTACTATAACAGGATCGTCCATCTAATCAGCACAACTCATCATTTACAGATCTGCCTGAGATGGAACTTCAGGGACTGTTGGAGGGGAATTATATTACATGGTTCTGTCTTCTCCCAGTTCAGTTCTTCTTGAGGCTCCTCTTTGTACTTGGACAATGACGGCAGCAATTCTTAGACTACCTGATGCCCGCTGAGTACTGGTGGTGCACCGAGAGCAGCGCCGACCAGTCAGGAAGCAGCATGCGCTGGCCGACTACTGTGTGTGACCATGTAGGAAGAAGAGGAGATTGGGGAAGAAGGGGGTCATTGGCTAAACCAGAGGATGGCACAGAGTAATATAACTGCCCTCCTTTCGATGATTAGATAAATTGTGTGCCTGGGGCTAGAGGTTCCCTTTAATTGCAGAAACTCCTTCACACGAGCGCTTTGGGCACGCAGGATAGCTGCGTGAAAAGATCACGGCTATACTGCACTAAAAATCGTGCGAAGGGGTTAATTCCTGCTAATTAAGGTAGTCTGTTCACACAATCCGAGGTGCGTGTAATCCAGCTCCCATAGAAGTCTATGGAAAGCACGCAGCAAAGACAAGAGAGGTCCACAGACCATAGGTGTGAGCTGCACTCGCACGTCCTATCTTTGTTAGGTGCGCTAATTTAGTGCGTTTAACATTCTTTCATGTGAGCGCTTCTGAACCCATTAGTTCCTATAGAAGCGCGTTCTGTGCGCGCCTCTGATGCGTACGGACAGCGCTCTTCTGAACGAGGCCTTAAGGAGTTTTCCAGGAGTTTAAACATTCTCGCCATGTTGGGTAAAGGTGTAAAATAATCAGAAAAGCCTTCAGCTGCCGATCCCTGCAGTTACAGGAAGCGCTGACGTCACATTCATCACTCGTGACCACTGCAGCTAATCGCTGGCTTCATGAACGTGACGTCAGTGCTTCCTGTAACAGCCGGCTCCGAGCGGCGGGGTACTGCTGGAGTGGAAGGGCAGATGAAGGGCGAGGGTATTTTATGTTATAGCATTATCTACCACTGGGCACATTTTTTTAATTCTCGGAAACCCCCTGAAGATGAAACAGGGTGGTGGGACTACAATACCATTATACTCCAATCACATGGCAGTCAGTACACCAATCGCCGCTGTTAACACCTTACATTCCACGAGTAGTGTTTGTCGCAGCGCTCCCTCTGTGATGTCATTGGCCCTCTGAAATGTAATCGCAGATGGGAACTTCAATGGGAGTGTTTAAACAAAGGCTGGACAGACATCTGTCTGGGATGATTTAGTGATCCTGCACTGAGCAGGGGGTCGGACCCGATGACCCTTTAGGACCCAATGACCCTGGAGGTCCCTTCCAGCTCTACCTGTCAATGATTCTATGATAAACAAAAAATGGAGCCAAATGCTTTTTTATCATTTCGCTTCAAAAATGCAATAAAATGGTTAGAAAAGCCGTATGTACCCCATAATGGTACTAATAAAAGCTGCAACTTGTCACACAAAAAACGTACAGTCCTCACAGAGCTCCGCCTGTAGAAAGATGATGAGTTATGGGACTTTAAATGCAGCGTTCTGACCAGCGGGCTGCGCCTCCAATGCATGTAATATCGGTACATTGTGTGCAGCAGACAACAGGTTAAGTCCTACAATCAGTAAATGAATCCAATATAACAGTTGGGCAGAATGTGTAAGAACGGGGAAAAACGTCATCCCCCAAAAAAAGGATTCTATTGTGCAAAGCTGGAAATATCTAAAATATATATAATTGTGTTCCTGTTGTAATCCCACTGATTGCTGCACGATTAACACTGGAAAAAAAATAAACAAGGGCAGAATTGATGTTTTTCTCCCTACAATACATTATATGTGCTCACATATGGCACCAGTAAGAACTACAAAAACAGAAAACATCCCTCATCCGGCCGCGTCAGCAGAAAATAAAACAGTTATGGCTTGTGAAAATGCCCCCAAAATCAACATATCCTTTGGGCCAAAATAGGAGCATCCACAAGGGGTTAAAAGGGATGTCCTATTAATAGAATAATTAGTGATAGTGAAGGGGAAATTCAATTTAATAAAAAAAGAAGACATCCTCCCTCCCCGCTGACCCGCTGCTCCGGTCCTCCAGCGAGTCTCCGCTTACATTATAACCACTGTGGGAGTGCAGTATCAGAATGGCCTGCAGAGGGTGCTAGACAGGCATTCTGCTACCTGGAAAAAAAAGCAATCAGAGGGTTAACACCCTGGGTGTAGCAGGAATTAGATAACAGCCCGTTCCTGTCACAATCAAGGGAGATAAGTTATAGCTCATTGCAGCTAGAAGAGCTGGCAGCCCGAGGTCCAGTTTGGACTAGTGAGGTCAGGTGCGGACCAATTCTAGGACCTTCACGCGTCTGATGGAGGAGGATGCCCCCCAGACACCCCGGGAGGGGTAGTGACGGTGGCCCTGTGGGTTTGTGAACCCTAAATTATGGATTTTGTATGCTGTGTGTCATATACATGTTTGCTGTAGATTGATGCTTGGAAAAGTCTTTACAGTCAAATCGTTGCTCATCGTTGTGGAAGAATAAAGAGATTTCTCTACTTTTGCTCCATTAATGCTGCCACGCTTCCTTGCTGTTGGTATCAGTTTGGACCTTTAATTCAGGTTCCCTTCTGACTTTGCACTGACACTGCCTCGCTGGAGACCGCTATTAAGATTGTGTTGCTGATACTTGCCTTCTCTGATCAGCCGGTCAGAACATGTCAGCACCACCATCTAATCTGCGGCAACTACAAGAAGCTTCCTGTCCACAGGGGCCGATATTCCTGCAGAACCATTTCATCACCGAGTGGGATCTACACCACAATGAGTTGCTGCAGTTCTGAAGGCCAAAGGAGCCCAACGCTACTGGGTGGGGGTGGCGGGGCTGATAAAGGGGCATCAGTGTACCTCAGGGCTCTAACGGGGATTATCTTAGGACAGTCTTGGGGGTGTTTGTTACATCCAGGGCTAGCCTGAGGATAATGGTCAATAGGCAAGGAGACCTTCACCCTGCCTTGTGATGTCGTGATCACTATTGATCTTGGCGTGACATATCTATTAAATATCATCAAAGTCTGACTTGCCTACAATGAAGGACCCAGGGACCACTCCCTGTTTTAGGTGTTTACCACTCCTGACCCAGCGCTGAGTTGGTAGAAGTCCTAGAGGTCATTGATGGAATATGTGATGAAGACACCAAAACAGAAACATGTCAGATACCAACTGGAGACACCATTTATTTCCGGGGTCCTATTCTAGCCCAGCTTCTTTAGCCGTATATCTTCAACTATTTTGTCAAGCTCTCTCACACGCTCAAGAAGTCTTTGAGTTCTCTCGTCTCTGGTCGTGTCATCCACGTCCAGACATGAATCAAGGTCAAACCTTAAATGGTTAGACACTACAGACGGATCACTAGAAGATGCTGTTTCTTTCGATTCATTACTGTTTTCAGAACTTGGGAAGTCTGACAAGGATGGACTGGACTTGGCTTTGAAACAAGGAGTACTCATACAAGTTGTGGCAGGTCCCAGGGGTGCAGGAGCCGTACGTGGCGGGATATTGCACAGTAGACTAGAAGAAGAAGAGAGTCCTTCAAGACCTGCAGTATTTCCTTGTGGAGGCGAGCTTACTGGAGACAATGAAGAAGGACACTCGTGAGGACTTGGTGGTGAAGGAGCGCCTGACGATGAGTCGGGGTGGAGAGGAGAACAGGTCAACACATCCTTTGCCACAACCAAGCCTGGTTCTGTGTCAGATGCACTTAGACAAAGTTTCTTTAGAAACGTTTCCTGGTTCCCAACAGAAGTCGGTTTTCTTTTCTTTTGTTTTTCTGAATGTTTCCAAAAATAAATCTGGAAAAGAAGATGTGAGATGGAGCTGCCGATCCACGAGTCACGCAGTAACGTCATCACCCTCCTATCTGTGTGCATATACAGGGTGGGGCAAAAGTTTTAGGCATGTGTGGAAAAAATGCTGCAGAGTAAGAATGCTTTCACACAAGGAAACTACGTGCGCCCAAATTCTGCCAAATTCAGAGCATCCAAAACACGTGAGTGGATGATTTTTGTGCACGCAAGTCCCCATCTTAATTAGCACTAAAACCACCCATTCACAGCGCTGCTGTTTGCAAGCTCAGGGGCGAGAGAGATCACGGCAGCCCCGAAGTCGCAAACAGCAAGTTTTAAATAAACCACAGTTAGCTCCTGTTAGTACTTGCAGGGCTAGAGGGCACTCCCCAAGGGAATCCCCCATAGCAGGGAGAGAGAGGGTGGAGAGGTGTGCCATGGCCCCTCTCTCCTTGTTATGAGGGAATCTCTAGGAGAGTCCTCTCTAGCCCCGCCCCCTCTCTTCCTGCTATGGGGGATTTCATTGGGGAGTCACCTCCAGCCCCACTCTCTCTCCCTCCCCGCTGTGGGGAAATTCCCCTTGTAGAGGAGAGAGAAGGGTTACCCTGCAGAAGGTAATTACACTGACTGTCATTATGCCTTTTAGCCCTTAGGCTACCCATTAACATCTGTGCCGCTACTGGGTAGTTTAAGGGAAATCCCTCGTTCTCCCTAGAAGTCTATGGAAACTCCTGTGCCCGGCGAGCCAGAGATGGGTCAGGTCCTATCTTTTTGCGCAGTTGGTCCTTTTTTTTTGGCGGAGAGCTTTTTGGGTGCAGCTAAAAACCCTCCGTCCACATGTTTCCACAGGAAACCATTGGTTCTAAGAGGCGCAATTTTTTGGCGCGCCTACATCGCATCAGTAGGACGCTCGTGTGAAAGAGCCCTAAGAATGCTTTCAGAAATAGAATGGATAAAGTGAGTGAACGTAAACTGTCATTGTGTCCTTGCTGCGGGCCGCCATACACTAGCTTGGCGCGTGTGCGCAAGTAATACGCACCAACAGTGCATGCTGCGATCTTTTTGCGCACGCAGTTAGTGCCATATGTGTGACCGGCAGCATGGAAGTCTATGGCAGATTGTTACGGTGTATTCCATAACACGGCCGTGAGGAGGAGCCCCTAATCTGCAGAATCCCTTCCACACCTGCCTAAAACTTCTGCACAGTACTGTAAATTACATGCAGAAAGCCTGTGGACCCCTTAAAGGGAACCTGCCCCATGATAAACCCTTCTAAACTGTGTGCACAATACTACTGGTCGGACATAACTGTCATTATTAATGCACTACTGAAAGGACGTTTGTTATACTCCTGTGCTGTATGCAAATGAGTCATTAAAGGGCCACGCCTGTGATTTTTTTCTTAATTCATGTTGTAGCTCTTCCCCATGATATATAAGTCGGCTGGTGTTACCTTAGTTAGTTATTTCTTTCTGAAACTCCTGTCACAGTTACTGATGATGATCACACAGGTATAATAGAGGAGATCACAGCTCATCCTCCTGACTGTATGCTTATGGGCTGTAGCTTATTTAGCTGACTATAGAAGGTAATGAATTAAACTGTCCCCCAGCAGGCAGAAATGGCATTACCTTATCTAATGCTGGGCTGACGCATCATGGGATTGATTTGAAAGTGAAATTAAAAACATCTCACTGAAAGGTGGTGGCTGATAAGCATCAGATAGGGGGCTGCACTGCAGGGAAGTGGCTGCAATACACAGGGGATCTCCAGAGTGTGACAAGTAATTGGGGGGGCAGTAATGGAAAAAAGTGTTTTCACTGAGACCAGCGCATGTGCAGCCTGGTACGCCGTGTTGCGGCAGGTCCGTCAGGCTCCTCTGCGCATGCGCTGGTCCCACATCATCCACATCAGTCGCATTTTTGCCGTTGCTGTTCTTACTTTGACCATATCACAAACCATGATGGTTCACAGTTTTCCCATCGCGGTTTTCAGCGCACCGTGTGAATACAGCATGAGGCAATGCCAAGCAATGCCCTACCGGGCATTATTTCTTAAGGCTGTCTACATAAAACCAGACCTGACAACCTCAAAGCTCGGGCTGCTGGGCAAATGAGAAAGAAAAGGCCCAAGGGCTTCGACCCACCTGCGATATTTTTCCTGCGATGCAAAGCGATGATTATGAAGCCAATGGTTTTCAATGGTTCCATCCTCATTTGTGATTTTTACACTGAAGCCTCGCAGCGCAGAGAAGAAATCTGCAATATTGCTCAGTGCCAGCCCTATTGAAAACATAGGGAGTATATGAAGGGATCCTCTGTGACAGCTGTGGCAGAAGTCCGCGATATACTCCCTATGTTTTCGATGGGGTCGGCACTGTTGCCTGTAATTGGTTACAGCGCTAAGCCAATCACAGGCAGCGCTCAGCTGTCATTCAATGTCTGAGCATTTTCTGTGATTCGCTGAGCGCTCAGCCAATGAGACCAGCGCTTTCTGGGGGTGGGGATTTTCCAATCCCCAGCCTCCAGATGACTGCCGTGCCAGAGAGAACAGACCCGGACAGCTCTTCTAGGTGAGTGTGATTTTTTCTGTTTTTACTTTTCTTTACAGCTAGGGCTGATTTTCAGGGAAGGGCTTATATTTCACGGCCTTCCCCAAAAATCATCGCTGCGGGGGTTGCCACAAAACCACTGCTTTCCATGGGGCGGCAGCAGTGCCAACCCCATTGAAAGCAATGGGATAGCATCACGGACTTCTGCGACAGCTGTGGCAGAGGAGTCCTTCTTCCCCGCCAGCCCAATTGAGAACAATGAGTTTTCTCTGCACTGCGAGGCACTTGCTCCCGCATCGCTACAAAAAGTATCGCTAGTGGGTAGTCACCCTTGTCTCTAGCATACCTCTAAAGAGTGCAGCACCATATAATACCAGCTCTACAAAGTGATAGTGATTGCAGTGCAGTTATCTCCAGTAATCACAGGTGACATTTTTTTGATTAGAGTGTCTCATTTTTGTCTTTTTCTTTATCTTGTCCCAGACCGCCATGAAGACTTCCTCCAGCCAGGACTTGTCTCTGCACATGCTTCGTCTCCTGCTGCTCCTTTGCCCCTCAAAGTTATAGTGCCCTCACTGTGTGCCCCAACCCGGTTTTGGACAGATGCAGCAGCCAAACGCTCTAATGCAAAGTACTGTTGGATGCCACATGGCTCCGTGCGGTACACAGCCTCACTCCTCCCCCTTTTACTCTTTATACATTAAAGTGTCAGAGAGTGGGAGGAGTTGGCTATCATTGTACAGATCCGCATGGTGTCTAACAGTACTGTATGTTAATAGTGACCCCCATAGTGGCTCCAGTAGTAACAATGTCCCCATAGTGTTGCAGTAGTAAGTGTCCCCCATAGCTGCCCCAGTAGTAATAGTGCCCCCTATAGTCTCCCCATCAGCAATAGTGACCCTCATATTGGAGCCAGTAGTAATAACAGCCCCAGTCTCAGGTCTCCTCATAGTCGGGGGGCTCCTGAAGCTGGTTCTTTCTTGCACAGCCTGACGCAGTATGTTAGGACATGAACAGTCAGTGCCGTGATGGGAAGTGGTTGGTAACTTACCTGTAGATCGTTCTCAGTTCGAGGACTTGTAGATGGACGGGCACTGCTGGAATTCATTCCTGCTGGTAGATCCCATCGGTCTTCATCCCAAAGTTTCACAAGAGTTGCGCCAACGTCTAATCTGCCACTTTGCTGCTGCAGGCATGGGTTCCTGCTTTGTGCTGTGCCGCCTCGGGCGTCGTGCCTCGGCTCCATATTTGTGCCCCTTTCTTCCATCTTTGACGAGACTATTTCCTGTTTCGTTTTTCCATCTCCGCATTGGCATCCAGCGGTTTCTGATTGCTCACCTTCTTCCCGTTCTTCCTCACTCCTGGTTGTGTTGTTGCTCTCAGGCAGTAAATACATCATGTTGTTGTACATGCACAGAGCTGAAGCGTTCATCTTGATCGCCTGTAGGCCGAGGATGAGGGAGTCACTGAAGGTTTGCAATTCCCCCTCAAGACTCACCGTGTCCTCGTTGCTCACTCGGGACAGTTGTAGTATGGTCAGGGCAGTGTCTTTGCAACATTTCACAGGAACCACCTTAGTGCCATGGTCTTGCCCCGCCGATTTGTTGGCTTTACCAGTAGACCTTCCATCGGATGACTGGTTCTCCAGCTTAGGTTGAGAATGTTCTGCCGCTGTTTGGGTCGCTGTCATTTTGGTTTTGTGGCTATTGGGTAAGTTTTGTATAATAATGGGAGACACGACTATGACATCAGGAGTTTTGGTGTGGCCATCCAGGCGGGATATTCTTTGCTGGACTGAAGAGGACAACATGGAGATCGGGACTCTCTTCACTTCTGCTTTTTCAGGTATCTGAAGATAGTAACCAAGAAGTTCGGGCTTTTGGGGTGGGATATTCTGAGAAGCGGCTGCCATATTCCTGTAGGGTTCTAGTGCTCTTCTGCTACTCTCATATATTCCAGTCAATGTAGAGCTTCATGATATCTCAGCATGCTAGGACTCACTGTAGGTACACTCGTATTGAGAAGATGAACCAAGATGAATGTCAAGGTGCGTTCATGGGATGATTAGATCCACAGGGAACCAGCCATGTTCATGCCTAAGAACGATAGAAGATATAAATACAAGCTTGTAATTCGCAGTGTGGTATAGCTGCACTCTAACATCAGGAGAACATTGGTGCGCTCCGTGAGCTGGGGCTCCCGAGATCCCAATGTAGGGGCCCAGAGTTAATGGGTGCCCTCCAGGATGCTTGATGTTTGTCTTGTTTGTGGGATGCATCAGGTTTATGTGCATTGGATGTCTGCAGGACTGAAAGGGTTAATGTCTGGTATGTTCTGTCCTGTTTGAAAATTGTATGGTTTTGTCTGTTCGTGGATTGGTTGTTGACCAAGTGATATATGTTGGATTTATGCGGTTGAATAGGAAATCCAGAAGGAAAATCACAGAGAGAGAAAGGGGAGACGAGAGACAGAGTGCAGAGTGAGCAGTCAGGGGAGACGAGAGAAGGAGCATGGAAGAGTCAGAGAGGTGGGCTGTTGTTCCCGCCCGGGCCTAGCCTTAGCCACCATCTCCAAAGAAGCGAATGTTCCTAGACTGAGAAGAACGCGTCCGGAGAGAGGGAAAAGAACCGCTAACAAGCGAGAAGTGTGATTGACTGGCAGGAGCGAGTGAAGGAGAGTCACCGGGAGAGTCAAATGCCTACAGATAACTGGGACTGTAGAGATCCGAATACCCCGTGAATCCTCCCTGCGTCACCATTCTAAGAACTGTTTGGACTGTTAATTGGACGTCAGATAACAATGGTTACTACCCCTGTGGTCTCCCCCAGCAGTAACAGGGTTGGGTCCCTGCTACCCTTAGGGAGGAGATGGTGGAGCCCTGTGACAAGGTTAATATCTCTACCCCGCTGTCTCCTCGGCTTAGGGCCTGCTTCTTGAACGCTACACCAGGATGACCCTACATTTTGGGGGTTGGATGAAGATTGCGCCCACACACTTACAGTAGCTGTCTGACTTCCCTATGCACATGTACGCTTGACATGTGTTTTCAATGGGGACAGGAATAAGTTGCTGTCAGACCTCCTCAGTTCTCCCCTAGACTCCTCTGTCCCCCTCTAGACTGCTCTGTTACAACCCAGATTCCTCTGTCTCCTACAGGCCCCTGTATCCTCCTCCAGATCTGTTTGTTCTTTACTGACTCCTCTGTCTTTCTCCAGACCCCCTGACCCTCCAGATGCCTTTATCCTCCTCCAAATCCTTTTGTCCTCCTGCAGAGCCTTCAGTCCTCTTCAGATCCCTCTGTTCTTTACCAACTCCTCTGTCTTCCTCCAGACTCATCTGACCCTTCTATACTCTTCTGTTTCCTCAGACTCCTGTGCCTTATCCAAACCTCTCTATCCTCCTCCAAACTCTTCTGACCTTCCAGAAGCCCCCATCCTCCACCAGATTCCTCTGTCTCCCTAAAGATCTCACTGTCCTCTCCAGACTCCCAGGGGCGTAGCTAAAGGCTCATGGGCCTGGGTGCAGAAGTTTATCTTGGGGTCCCCCAACTTCTCTTAACCCCTTAACACAGAGGTGTAACTTGAAGCTCCTGGGCCCCAATGCAAAACCTGTAACAGGGCCCCCAACTATAATGCTTTATTCATAGTACTGGGCTCCTTAATAGGGGGAAGAGAGGCCTTATTGGCCCTGGGGCCGGGTGCAACCGCATCCCCTATAGCTACACCCCCGCCTCTGTCCCTCTCCAGACTCCTCTGTCTCGCTAGACCCCTCTATCTTCTTTCAGACCGCTCTAAATAAAAAAAAAAGTTACGATATTTTGAACGTGGGGAGGAAAAAGTGAAAGTGAAAAAACAAAAAACATCTGTCATGGAAGGGATCAAAAGTGTTTCTGGTTTTATGTAAATGAACTTAAGGGGGTTTTCCAGGACCTAAAAAAAAATTACATTTTCATTCAGCATAAAATCCATCAATTGGCAGAAGAGCTGATAAGAAGAACCGCACGCTGTGTTCTGCCCGGGAGCGCTGATTACATTGTCTTAGCTGTCAGCCATGCAGCAGAACAAAGGGAATGTATTCAGAGAACAGACCACCCGCTGTTCTCTGAATACAGCTCCCGGCGGCTCACACGCTACATTGGTACCAATTAGGAGTTTATAGAAAACGATCGCTCAAAAGCCATCTTTAAGCAATCATCTTTGTGTGTGAATGGGCCTTAAGTCTGGAGTCCAGGCTATTTAGCTCACAGAGCATTGTCTACACTGCATACAGTTGTATCCACTTCTCGGCTGACAGCAGGACTGGCTGTGTACTCAGTTACTGCTGACAGCAAGCAGAGATCTTTAAAACAGTGAAGAATGTAAAGGGAGTCATTTTATAGGAACGGTGTGTGGGGTCCTAATATGATTTCCACGGGTGCAAGTTGTGCCCAATGTGTGAAGAGGCGCTCAGCCTGGTGACTAAAGAGGTTACATTAAAAAGGTGATTGGAGGCAAATTAATATTGAGAGGAAACAATGACGTTGTAATTAGTATTCTTATTATGTGGGGACACAAAGGGCTGTTAGTGTGCGAGCGCCCAATACCTGAGGGGCACCAAGAGGAGCATTGTTACTGTCTGGAGCACGATTACAAGGCGGTGCGCTACTGCCCTCTGTGGGGTGACATGGAACTACATCGGGTGGGCACCTCTTGCAGGCAGTATGCACACAGCAGGCACAGTAACCGGGCAGATAGGGCGGCAACAGGCATATCACCGGGAGAGCAGCTCATGTACCGTAGGTCGGACAAGGCTTAGTGCGCAGCCGGAAAAGTGGACAGCCGAACATGCTGGTGGTGTAAAACAGAGACATGTCACGACTAGAAGATATATTGTATATACACTCCTTCTAGAGGGGGGATGTTACTGACAATGAGTATATATATATATATATACTCCTTCTAGAGGAGGGATGTTACTGACAATGACTATATATATATATATATACTCCTTCTAGGGGAGGGATGTTACTTTACTGACAATGACTATATATATATATACTCCTTCTAGGGGAGGGATGTTACTGACAATGACTATATATATATATATATATACTCCTTCTAGAGGGGGGATGTTACTGACAATGACTATATATATATATATATACTCCTTCTAGGGGAGGGATGTTACTTTACTGACAATGACTATATATATATATATACTCCTTCTAGGGGAGGGATGTTACTTTACTGACAATGACTATATATATATATATACTCCTTCTAGCGGAGGGATGTTACTGACAATGACTATATATATATATATATATACTCCTTCTAGGGGAGGGATGTTACTTTACTGACAATGACTATATATATATATATATATATACTCCTTCTAGCGGAGGGATGTTACTGACAATGACTATATATATATATATATACTCCTTCTAGAGGGGGGATGTTACTGACAATGACTATATATATATATATACTCCTTCTAGAGGGGGGATGTTACTGACAATGACTATATATATATATATACTCCTTCTAGCGGAGGGATGTTACTGACAATGACTATATATATATATATACTCCTTCTAGAGGGGGGATGTTACTGACAATGACTATATATATATATATACTCCTTCTAGGGGAGGGATGTTACTTTACTGACAATGACTATATATATATATATATATATACTCCTTCTAGGGGAGGGATGTTACTTTACTGACAATGACTATATATATATATATACTCCTTCTAGCGGAGGGATGTTACTGACAATGACTATATATATATATATATATATATATACTCCTTCTAGGGGAGGGATGTTACTTTACTGACAATGACTATATATATATATATATACTCCTTCTAGCGGAGGGATGTTACTGACAATGACTATATATATATATATACTCCTTCTAGAGGGGGGATGTTACTGACAATGACTATATATATATATATATATATACTCCTTCTAGGGGAGGGATGTTACTTTACTGACAATGACTATATATATATATATACTCCTTCTAGCGGAGGGATGTTACTGACAATGACTATATATATATATATATACTCCTTCTAGAGGGGGGATGTTACTGACAATGACTATATATATATATATATATACTCCTTCTAGAGGGGGGATGTTTCTGACAATGACTATATATATATATATATATATACACTCCTTCTAGCGGAGGGATGTTACTGACAATGACTATATATATATATACTCCTTCTAGCGGAGGGATGTTACTGACAATGACTATATATATATATATATATATATATACTCCTTCTAGGGGAGGGATGTTACTGACAATGACTATATATATATATATACTCCTTCTAGCGGAGGGATGTTACTGACAATGACTATATATATATATATACTCCTTCTAGCGGAGGGATGTTACTGACAATGACTATATATATATATATATATATATATATATACTCCTTCTAGGGGGGGGATGTTACTGACAATGACTATATATATATATACACTCCTTCTAGGAGAGGGATGTTACTGACAATGACTATATATATATACTCCTTCTAGTGAAGGGATGTTACTGACAGTGTGTATATAAAGTACATCGTCGTCCACTAAGCTCACATACCCCTTCAGTCGTCCAGCAGGTAGGTGTTTTGGCGGTTGGTAAGTCTTCACAGCCCGGTATTGTGATTAACTGTCACTTTCTCTTTGACTGTTAGCCTATAAGATGGTCCATGACGGACGTGGACGCCATAGTAACCATGGTAACGGTAACGCCGTAGCCTGCGGTGGGGATTGGCGAGCCCCCCTCTGTGAACCATAGACTGGAGACCACCATCCAGTGAAGGGTATTCAACGGACACTAAAAAGAGTTTCAATAGAAGGATCCTCCCAGCACTTCCTTAGGTCATTGGGCCAAACTCAAGCAGGGGGTCAGCATTGTAGACTCTCTCCTAACGCCATCTTTAAGGTCTCACCACGGGGGTCTTTAGTGCTCCCCCAAAGGGGTACTAAGTGCTCTCACCACGGGGGTCCTCAGTGCTCCCCCACAGGGGTACTAAGTGTTCTCACCACGGGGGTCTTTAGTGCTCCCCCACAGGGGTACTAAGTGCTCTTACCACGGGGGTCCTCAGTGCTCCCCCACAGGGGTACTAAGTGCTCTTACCACGGGGGTCCTCAGTGCTCCCCCACAGGGGTACTAAGTGCTCTCACCACGGTGGTCTTCAGTGCTCCCCCACAGGGGTACTAAGTGCTCTCACCACGGAGGTCCTCAGTGCTCCCCCACAGGGGTACTAAGTGCTCTCACCATGGGGGTCCTCAGTGCTCCCCCACAGGGGTACTAAGTGCTCCCACCACAGGGGTCCTCAGTGCTCCCCCACAGGGGTACTAAGTGCTCTCACCACGGGGGTCCTCAGTGCTCCCCCACAGGGGTCCTCAGTGCTCCCACCACAGGGGTACTAAGTGCTCTCACCACGGGGGTCCTCAGTGCTCCCCCACAGGGGTACTAAGTGTTCTCATCACGGGGGTCCTCAGTGCTCCCCCACAGGGGTACTAAGTGCTCTCACCACGGGGGTCCTCAGTGCTCCTCCACAGAGGTACTAAGTGCTCTCACCACGGGGGTCCTCAGTGCTCCCCCACAGGGGTACTAAGTGCTCTCATCATGGGGGTCCTCAGTGCTCCCCCACAGGAGTTCTAAGTGCTCTCATCATGGGGGTCCTCAGTGCCCCCCACAGGGGTACTAAGTGCTCTCATCATGGGGGTCCTCAGTGCCCCCCACAGGGGTACTAAGTGCTCTCACCACGGGGGTCCTAAGTGCTCCCCCACAGGGGTTCTAAGTGCTCTCATCATGGGGGTCCTCAGTGCTCCCCCACAGGGGTTTTAAGTGCTCTCACCATGGGGGTCCTCAGTGCTCCCCCACAGGGGTTCTAAGTGCTCTCATCATGGGGGTCCTCAGTGCTCTCACCACGGGGGTCCTCAGTGCTCCCCCACAGGGGTTTTAAGTGCTCTCACCACGGGGGTCCTCAGTGCTCCCCCACAGGGGTACTAAGTGTTCTCATCATGGGGGTCCTCAGTGCTCCCCCACAGGGGTAATAAGTGTTCTCATCACGGGGGTCCTCAGTGCTCCCCCACAGGGGTACTAAGTGCTCTCATCACGGGGGTCCTC
This sequence comes from Eleutherodactylus coqui, assembly GCF_035609145.1. NCBI lineage: Eukaryota > Metazoa > Chordata > Amphibia > Anura > Eleutherodactylidae > Eleutherodactylus > Eleutherodactylus coqui. The sequence goes on along the minus strand of NC_089837.1, from coordinate 531,438,819 downwards.
AGTGCTCTCACCACGGGGGTCCTCAGTGCTCTCACCACAGGGGTCTTCAGTGCTCCCCCACAGGGGTACTAAGTGCTCTCATCACGGGGGTCCTCAGTGCTCCCCCACAGGGGTACTAAGTGCTCTCACCACGGGGGTCTTCAGTGCTCCCCCACAGGGGTACTAAGTGCTCTCACCACGGGGGTCCTCAGTGCTCCCCCACAGGGGTACTAAGTGCTCTCATCACGGGGGTCCTCAGTGCTCCCCCACAGGGGTACTAAGTGCTCTCACCACGGGGGTCTTCAGTGCTCCCCCACAGGGGTACTAAGTGCTCTCACCACGGGGGTCCTCAGTGCTCCCCCACAGGGGTACTAAGTGCTCTCACCACGGGGGTCTTCAGTGCTCCCCCACAGGGGTACTAAGTGCTCTCACCACGGGGGTCTTTAGTGCTCCCCCACAGGGGTACTAAGTGCTCTCATCATGGGGGTCCTCAGTGCCCCCCACAGGGGTACTAAGTGCTCTCACCACGGGGGTCTTTAGTGCTCCCCCACAGGGGTACTAAGTGCTCTCACCACGGGGGTCTTTAGTGCTCCCCCACAGGGGTACTAAGTGCTCTCATCATGGGGGTCCTCAGTGCCCCCCACAGGGGTACTAAGTGCTCTCACCACGGGGGTCTTTAGTGCTCCCCCACAGGGGTACTAAGTGTTCTCACCACGGGGGTCCTCAGTGCCCCCCACAGATGGGTGATTTCAAGCTCATTTTAATATTATTCATCACGCTGCGGTTTGAAGTTTATTTTCTATGAGCTTTTTTGGTAGTTAATTCCACCATTGTCCAATATGTAGGTTACTGATGAGTTCAAGGAACTGCAATATACAGGCAACCGGGCTCAATATACAGGCAACCGGGCTCAATATACAGGCAACCGGGCTCCATATACAGGCAACCAGGCTCCATATACAGGCAACCAGGCTCCATATACAGGCAACCGGGCTCCATATACAGGCAACCAGGCTCCATATACAGGCAACCAGGCTCCATATACAGGCAACCGGGCTCCATATACAGGCAACCGGGCTCCATATACAGGCAACCGGGCTCCATATACAGGCAACCGGGCTCCATATACAGGCAACCGGGCTCCATATACAGGCAACCAGGCTCCATATACAGGCAACCAGGCTCCATATACAGACAACCGGGCTCCATATACAGGCAACCGGGCTCCATATACAGGCAACCGGGCTCCATATACAGGCAACCGACTCAATATACAGGCAACCGACTCAATATACAGGCAACCGACTCAATATACAGGCAACTGACTCAATATACAGACAACCGGGCTCAATATACAGGCCACTGGGCTGCAAATACAGGCAACCGACTCAATATACAGGCAACCGACTCAATATACAGACAACCGGTTTCAATATACAGGCAACCGACTCAATATACAGACAACCGGGCTCAGTATACAGGCAACAGGGCTCAATATACAGACAACCGGGCTCAATATACAGACAACAGGGCTCAATACACAGGCAACCGACTCAATACACAGGCAACCGGGCTCAATACACAGGCAACCGGGCTCAATACACAGGCAACCGGGCTCAATATACAGGCAACCGGGCTCAATACACAGGCAACCGGGCTCAATACACAGGCAACAGGGCTCAATACACAGGCAACAGGGCTCAATACACAGGCAACAGGGCTCAATACACAGGCAACCGGGCTCAATACACAGGCAACAGGGCTCAATATACAGGCAACCAGGCTCAATATACAGGCAACCGGGCTCAATATACAGGCAAGCGGGCTCAACATACAGACATCTGGGCTGTATATACAGAAAACCGGGCTCAACATACAGACAAACGGGCTCCATATACAGGCAACCGGGCTCAATATACAGGCAACCTGGCTCAATATACAGGCAACCGGGCTCAATATACAGGCAACCGGGCTCAATACACAGGCAACCGGGCTCAATACACAGGCAACCGGGCTCAATACACAGGCAACCGGGCTGCATATATAGACAACCGGGCTCAACATACAGACAAACGGGCTCCATATACAGACAACCGGGCTCCATATACAGGCAACCGGGCTCAATACACAGGCAACTGGGGTACTAAGTGTTCTCATCACGGGGGTCCTCAGTGCTCCCACACAGGGGTTCTAAGTGCTCTCATCACGGGGGTCCTCAGTGCTCCCACACAGGGGTTCTAAGTGCTCTCATCATGGGGGTCCTCAGTGCTCCCCCACAGGGGTTTTAAGTGCTGGGCTCAGTACGCAGACAACCGGGCTCAATACACAGGCAACCGACTCAATACACAGGCAACCGGGCTCAATACATAGGCAACCGGGCTCAATACATAGGCAACCGGGCTCCATACACAGGCAACCGGGCTCAATACACAGGCAACCGGGCTCAATACATAGGCAACAGGGCTCAATATACAGGCAACAGGGCTCAACACACAGGCAACAGGGCTCAATACACAGGCAACAGGGCTCAATATACAGGCAACAGGGCTCAATATACAGGCAACTGGGCTCAACATACAGACAACTGGGCTCAACATACAGACAACTGGGCTCAACATACAGATAACTGGGCTCAACATACAGACAAACGGGCTCCATATACAGGCAACCGGGCTCAATATACAGGCAACCGGGCTCAATACACAGGCAACCGGGCTCAATACACAGGCAACCGGGCTCAATACACAGGCAACCGACTCAATACACAGGCAACCGATTCAATACACAGGCAACCGACTCAATATACAGGCAACCGGGCTCAATATACAGGCAACCGGGCTCAATATACAGGCAACCGGGCTCAATATACAGGCAACCGGGCTCAGTATACTGGCAACCGGGCTCAGTATACTGGCAACCGGGCTCAATATACAGACAACCGGGCTCAATATACAGACAACCGGGCTCAGTATACAGACAACCGGGCTCAGTATACAGGCAACTGGGCTCCATATACAGGCAACCGGGCTCAATATGCAGGCAACCGGGCTCAATATGCAGGCAACCGGGCTCAATATACAGGCAACCGGGCTCAATATACAGGCAACCGGGCTCAATATACAGGCAACCGGGCTCAGTATACTGGCAACCGGGCTCAATATACAGACAACCGGGCTCAATATACAGACAACCGGGCTCAGTATACAGGCAACTGGGCTCCATATACAGGCAACCGGGCTCAATATGCAGGCAACCGGGCTCCATATACAGGCAACCGGGCTCAATATGCAGGCAACCGGGCTCAATATGCAGGCAACCGGGCTCAATATACAGGCAACCGGGCTCAATATACAGGCAACCGGGCTCAATATACAGGCAACCGGGCTCAATATACAGGCAACCGGGCTCAGTATACTGGCAACCGGGCTCAATATACAGGCAACCGGGCTCAATATACAGGCAACCGGGCTCAGTATACTGGCAACCGGGCTCAATATACAGACAACCGGGCTCAATATACAGACAACCGGGCTCAATATACAGACAACCGGGCTCAATATACAGACAACCGGGCTCAGTATACAGGCAACTGGGCTCCATATACAGGCAACCGGGCTCAATATGCAGGCAACCGGGCTCAATATGCAGGCAACCGGGCTCAATATACAGGCAACCGGGCTCAATATACAGGCAACCGGGCTCAATATACAGGCAACCGGGCTCAGTATACTGGCAACCGGGCTCAATATACAGACAACCGGGCTCAATATACAGACAACCGGGCTCAGTATACAGGCAACTGGGCTCCATATACAGGCAACCGGGCTCAATATGCAGGCAACTGGGCTCAATATGCAGGCAACTGGGCTCAATACGCAGACAACCGGGCTCAATACACAGGCAACCGACTCAATACATAGGCATCCGGGCTCAATACATAGGCAACCGGGCTCAATACACAGGCAACAGGGCTCAATACACAGGCAACAGGGCTCAATACACAGGCAACAGGGCTCAATACACAGGCAACCGGGCTCAATACACAGGCAACCGGGCTCAATACACAGGCAACCGGGCTCAATATACAGGCAACTGGGCTCAATACACAGGCAACAGGGCTCAATACACAGGCAACAGGGCTCAATACACAGGCAACTGGGCTCAATACACAGGCAACTGGGCTCAATACACAGGCAACTGGGCTCAATACACAGGCAACCGGGCTCAATATACAGGCAACCGGGCTCAATATACAGGCAACCGGGCTCAATATACAGGCAACCGGGCTCAACATACAGACAACTGGGCTGTATATACAGACAACCGGGCTCAACATACAGACAAACGGGCTCCATATACAGACAACCGGGCTCCATATACAGGCAACAGGGCTCAATACACAGGCAACAGGGCTCAATACACAGGCAACAGGGCTCAATATACAGGCAACAGGGCTCAATACACAGGCAACCGGGCTCAATACACAGGCAACCGGGCTCAATATACAGGCAACCGGGCTCAATATACAGGCAACTGGGCACAATACACAGGCAACAGGGCTCAATACACAGGCAACAGGGCTCAATACACAGGCAACAGGGCTCAATACACAGGCAACTGGGCTGAATACACAGGCAACTGGGCTCAATACACAGGCAACCGGGCTCAATATACAGGCAACCGGGCTCAATATACAGGCAACCGGGCTCAATATACAGGCAACCGGGCTCAACATACAGACAACTGGGCTGTATATACAGACAACCGGGCTCAACATACAGACAAACGGGCTCCATATACAGACAACCGGGCTCCATATACAGGCAACAGGGCTCAATACACAGGCAACTGGGGTACTAAGTGTTCTCATCACGGGGGTCCTCAGTGCTCCCACACAGGGGTTCTAAGTGCTCTCATCATGGGGGTCCTCAGTGCTCCCCCACAGGGGTTTTAAGTGCTGGGCTCAGTACGCAGACAACCGGGCTCAATACACAGGCAACCGACTCAATACACAGGCAACCGGGCTCAATACATAGGCAACCGGGCTCAATACATAGGCAACCGGTTTCAATACACAGGCAACAGGGCTCAATACACAGGCAACAGGGCTCAATACACAGGCAACAGGGCTCAATACACAGGCAACAGGGCTCAATATACAGGCAACAGGGCTCAATATACAGGCAACAGGGCTCAATATACAGGCAACAGGGCTCAATATACAGGCAACAGGGCTCAATATACAGGCAACAGGACTCAATATACAGGCAACAGGACTCAATATACAGGCAACAGGACTCAATACACAGGCAACTGGGCTCAATATACAGGCAACAGGGCTCAATACACAGGCAACTGGGCTCAATATACAGGTAACCGGGCTCAATATACAGGCAACCGGGCTCAATATACAGGCAACCGGGCTCAATATACAGGCAACCGGGCTCAATACACAGGCAACCGGGCTCAATACACAGGCAACTGGGCTCAATACACAGGCAACCGGGCTCAATACACAGGCAACCGGGCTCAATACACAGGCAACCGGGCTCAATACACAGGCAACCGGGCTCAATACACAGGCAACAGGGCTCAATACACAGGCAACAGGGCTCAATACACAGGCAACAGGGCTCAATATACAGGCAACAGGGCTCAATATACAGGCAACAGGGCTCAATATACAGGCAACAGGGCTCAATATACAGGCAACAGGGCTCAATATACAGGCAACAGGACTCAATACACAGGCAACTGGGCTCAATATACAGGCAACAGGGCTCAATACACAGGCAACTGGGCTCAATATACAGGTAACCGGGCTCAATATACAGGCAACCGGGCTCAATATACAGGCAACCAGGCTCAATACACAGGCAACTGGGCTCAATACACAGGCAACTGGGCTCAATACACAGGCAACCGGGCTCAATACACAGGCAACCGGGCTCAACATACAGGCAACTGGGCTCAACATACAGGCAACTGGGCTCAACATACAGACAACCGGGCTCAACATACAGGCAACTGGGCTCAACATACAGACAACCGGGCTCAACATACAGACAACCGGGCTCAATATACAGGTAACTGGGCTCAATACACAGGCAACCGGGCTCAATACACAGGCAACTGGGCTGTATATACAGACAACTGGGCTCAACATACAGGCAACCGGGCTCAACACACAGACAAACGGGCTCCATATACAGACAACCGGGCTCAATATACAGACAACCGGGCTCAATATACAGGTAACCGGGCTCAATACACAGGCAACCGGGCTCAATACACAGGCAACCGGGCTCAATACACAGGCAACTGGGCTGTATATACAGACAACTGGGCTCAACATACAGACAACCGGGCTCAACATACAGACAACCGGGCTCAATATACAGGTAACCGGGCTCAATACACAGGCAACCGGGCTCAATACACAGGCAACCGGGCTCAATACACAGGCAACCGGGCTGTATATACAGACAACTGGGCTCAACATACAGACAACTGGGCTCAACATACAGACAAACGGGCTCAACATACAGACAAACGGGCTCCATATACAGACAACCGGGCTCCATATACAGGTAACCGGGCTCAATATACAGGTAACCGGGCTCAATACACAGGCAACCGGGCTCAATACACAGGCAAGCAGGCTCAATACACAGGCAACTGGGCTGTATATACAGACAACTGGGCTCAACATACAGACAACCGGGCTCAACATACAGACAAACGGGCTCCATATACAGGCAACCGGGCTCAATATACAGGCAACCGGGCTCAATACACAGGCAACCGACTCAATACACAGGCAACCGACTCAATACACAGGCAACCGACTCAATACACAGGCAACCGACTCAATATACAGGCAACCGACTCAATATACAGGCAACCGACTCAATATACAGGCAACCGACTCAATATACAGGCAACTGACTCAATATACAGGCCACTGGGCTCCAAATACAGACAATCGGGCTCCATAGACAGGCAACCGGGCTCCCTATACAGTCCACCGGGATCGATGTACAGACAACCGGGCTCCATATATAGGCAACCGGGCTCCATATACAGGCAACCGGGCTCCATATACAGGCAACCGGGCTCCATACACAGGCAACCAGGCTCCATAGACAGGCAACCGGGCTCCATAGACAGGCAACCGGGCTCCATATACAGGCAAGCGGGCTCAAACCCTCAGGGGTTCTTATCTTATAGACAAGGTTGTAGTGCAGTGATAAAACCGTATATTTATGCTCTTATCACAGGGACAAGGATATAAAGAGATAATGAGCTGACAGAGTGAGTCAATCACCCGACCTCCGATCGATCGCCTCCGATCATTGTGTCTCCAGGGCTGCTCCCGGCTGATGGACCGCCCCTCCTACAGGAAGATCTCCTGGTTTACACTCCAACAGTTGTTCCCCAAATTTCCATTAGTCTTGCCCCGTGACAGACGTGACCTGTAGTTCGGGGACCTCGTGTTGAAGTCACGGCATCACGTACAGCAGCGGTATAAGAGGACATCAGTGATCGCACCGCTATAAGCGCGCAGTGTAATCCTTGGCTATAAACTCCTTGAGCGAGTATTATACCCCTGCGATAAGATACTGTCACCCAGTGTTACCCCCCTCCCTATGATATCAGATACAGTCACCCCCCCTCCCTATGATATCAGACACTGTCAGCCAGTGTCACCCCCCTCCATATGATATCAGATAGTCACCCAGTGTCACCCCCCCCTCCATATGATATCAGATACTGTCACCCCCCCTCCATATGATATCAGATACTGTCACCCCCGCTCCATATCATATCAGATACTGTCACCCAGTGTCACCCCCCCACACCCCTCCATATGATATCAGATACTATCACCCAGTGTCACCACCCCCACCTCCATATGATATCAGATACTGTCACCCCCCCTCCATATCATATCAGATACTGTCACCCAGTGTCACCCCCCCATATGATATCAGATACTGTCACCCAGTGTCACCCCCCCCCCCTCCATATGATACCAGATACTGTCACCCCCCCTCCATATGATATCAGATACTATCACCCAGTGTCACCACCCCCACCTCCATATGATATCAGATACTGTCACCCAGTGTCAACCCCCCCCTCCATATGATATCAGATACTGTCACCCAGTGTCAACCCCCCCTCCATATGATATCAGATACTGTCACCCAGTGCCAGCCCCCCTGCATATGATATCAGATACTATCACCCAGTGTCACCCGCCCTCCATATGCTATCAGATACTGTCACCCAGTGTCACCCCCCTCCATATGATATCAGATACTGTCACCGAGTGTCACCCCCCCTCCATATGATATCAGATACTGTCACCGAGTGTCACCCCCCCTCCATATGATATCAGATACTGTCACCCAGTGTCAACCTCCCCCCTCCATATAATATCAGATACTGTCACCCAGTGTCACCCCCCCTCCATATGATATCAGATACTGTCACCCAGTGTCAACCCCCCCTTCATATGATATCAGATACTGTCACCCAGTGTCACTCCCCCCTCCGTATGATATCAGATATTGTCAGCCAGTGTCACCCCCCCCATATGATATCTGATACTATTACCCAGTGTCACCCCCCCTCCACATGATATCAGATACTGTCAGCCAGTGTCACCCCCCCTCCATATGATATCAGATACTGTCAGCCAGTGTCACCCCACCTCAATATGCTATCAGATACTGTCACCCAGTGTCACCCCCCACTCCATATGATATCAGATACTGTCACCCAGTGTCACCCCCCCCTCCATATGATATCACATACTGTCACCCAGTGTCACCCCCCCTTCATATATCAGATACTGTCACCCAGTGTCACCCCCCCCCTCCATATGCTATCAGACACAGTCAGACAGTGTCACCCCCCCTCCATATGATATCAGATACTGTCAGCCAGTGTCACCCCCCCTCCATATGCTATCAGATACTATCCCCCAGTGTCACCCCCCCTCCATATGATATCAGATACTGTCACCGAGTGTCACCCCCCCTCCATATGATATCAGATACTGTCACCCAGTGTCACCCCTCCTCCATATGATATCAGATACTATCACCCAGTGTCACCCCTCCTCCATATGATATCAGATACTATCCCCCAGTGTCACCCCCCTCCATATGCTATCAGATACTGTCACCCAGTGTCACCCCTCCTCCATATGATATCAGATACTATCACCCAGTGTCACCCCTCCTCCATATGATATCAGATACTATCCCCCAGTGTCACCCCCCCTCCATATGATATCAGATACTGTCACCCAGTGTCACCCCTCCTCCATATGATATCAGATACTATCACCCAGTGTCACCCCTCCTCCATATGATATCAGATACTGTCACCGAGTGTCACCCCCCCCTCCATATGATATCAGATACTATCACCCAGTGTCACCCCCCCCTCCATATGATATCAGATACTATCACCCAGTGTCACCCCCCCCCTCCATATGATATCAGATACTGTCACTCAGTGTCACCCCCCCTCCATATGATATCAGATACTATCACCCAGTGTCACCCTCCCCCCTCCATATGATATCAGATACTCTGACCCAGTGTCACCCCCCCTCCATATGATATCAGATACTGTGACCCAGTGTCACCCCCCCTCCATATGCTATCAGATACTGTCACCCAGTGTCACCCCTCCTCCATATGATATCAGATACTGTCACCGAGTGTCACCCCCCTCCCTCCATATGATATCAGATACTATCACCCAGTGTCACCCCTCCTCCATATGATATCAGATACTGTCACCGAGTGTCACCCCCCCTCCATATAATATCAGATACTGTCACCCCCCTTCTCCATATGATATCAGATACTGTCACCCAGTGTCAACCCCCCCTCCATTTGATATCAAATACTGTAACCCAGTATCACCCCCCCCCCCCCCCCTCCATATGATATCTCAGCTGGGAACCAGCGGAGGGGACACACATGGACATCTGGGGGAGACCTTGGGGGGCCCCACAAGGCATCACTTTACACCCAAACCGGAGATATACGAGTCACTTTTGGGTGGTTATTTTTGGTTTTGAGCTCAGAATAATCTTATGTAGTTTTTAAAGAACATTAATAAAGTTTATTATTTTTCTTCTCTTCCTGCGGATCAGACCCGGATACACAATGCCCCAATCTACCGGGCCGCTCGTTACGGATCAGACCCGGATACACAGTGCCCCAATCTACCGGGCCGCTCGTTACGGATCAGACCCGGATACACAGGGCCCCAATGTACCGGACCGCTCGTTATGGATCAGACCCGGATACACAGTGCCCCAATCTACCGGGCCGCTCGTTATAGATCAGACCCGGATACACAGTGCCCCAATCTACCGGGCCGCTCGTTATGGATCAGACCCGGATACACAGTGCCCCAATCTACCGGGCCGCTCGTTACGGATCAGACCCAGATACACAGTGCCCCAATGTACCGGACCGCTCGTTACGGATCAGACCCGGAAACACAGTGCCCCAATGTACCGGACCGCTCGTTATGGATCAGACCCAGATACACAGTGCCCCAATCTACCGGGCCGCTCGTTACGGATCAGACCCGGATACACAGTGCCCCAATGTACCGGACCGCTCGTTATGGATCAGACCCGGATACACAGTGCCCCAATCTACCGGGCCGCTCGTTATGGATCAGACCCGGATACACAGTGCCCCAATCTACTAGACCGCTCGTTACGGATCAGACCCAGATACACAGTGCCCCAATCTACCGGGCCGCTCGTTACGGATCAGACCCGGATACACAGTGCCCCAATCTACCGGGCCGCTCGTTACGGATCAGACCCGGATACACAGTGCTCCAATCTACCGGGCCGCTCGTTACGGATCAGACCCAGATACACAGTGCCCCAATCTACCAGGCCGCTCGTTACGGATCAGACCCGGATACACAGTGCCCCAATCTACCGGGCCGCTCGTTACGGATCAGACCCGGATACACAGTGCCCCAATCTACCGGGCCGCTCGTTACGGATCAGACCCAGATACACAGTGCCCCAATCTACCGGGCCGCTCGTTACGGATCAGACACGGATACACAGTGCCCCAATCTACTAGACCGCTCGTTACGGATCAGACACGGATACACAGTGCCCCAATCTACCGGGCCGCTCGTTACGGATCAGACACGGATACACAGTGCCCCAATCTACCGGGCCGCTCGTTACGGATCAGACCCGGATACACAGTGCCCCAATCTACCGGACCGCTCGTTATGGATCAGACCCAGATACACAGTGCCCCAATCTACCGGGCCGCTCGTTACGGATCAGACCCGGATACACAGTGCCCCAATCTACCGGGCCGCTCGTTATGGATCAGACCCAGATACACAGTGCCCCAATCTACCGGGCCGCTCGTTACGGATCAGACCCGGATACACAGTGCCCCAATCTACCGGGCCGCTCGTTACGGATCAGACCCGGATACACAGTGCCCCAATCTACCGGGCCGCTCGTTACGGATCAGACCCAGATACACAGTGCCCCAATCTACCGGACCGCTCGTTACGGATCAGACCCAGATACACAGTGCCCCGATATACTAGACCGCTCGTTACGGACCAGACCCGGATACACAGTGCCCCAATCTACCAGGCCGCTCGTTACAGATCAGACCCGGATACACAGTGCCCCAATCTACCAGGCCGCTCGTTACAGATCAGACCCGGAAACACAGTGCCCCAATCTACTAGACCGCTCGTTATGGATCAGACCCAGATACACAGTGCCCCAATCTACCTGGCCGCTCGTTACGGATCAGACCCGGATACACAGTGCTCCAATCTACCGTGCCGCTCGTTACGGATCAGACCCGGATACACAGTGCCCCAATCTACCGGAACACTGGTTACGGATCAGACCCGGATACACAGTGCCCCGATCTACCGGGCCGCTCGTTACGGATCAGACCCAGATACACAGTGCCCCAATCTACCGGGCCGCTCATTACGGATCAGACCCGGATACACAGTGCCCCAATCTACCGGGCCGCTCATTACGGATCAGACCCGGATACACAGTGCCCCAATCTACCGGGCCGCTCATTACGGATCAGACCCGGATACACAGTGCCCCAATCTACTAGACCGCTCGTTACGGATCAGACCCGGATACACAGTGCCCCAATCTACTAGACCGCTCGTTACGGATTAGACCCGGATACACAGTGCCCCAATCTACCGGGCCGCTCGTTACGGATCAGACCCGGATACACAGTGCCCCAATCTACAAGGCCGCTCGTTACAGATCAGACCCGGATACACAGTGCCCCAATCTACCGGACCACTCATTACGTATGAGACCCGGATACACAGTGCCCCAATCTACCGGGCCGCTCATTACGGATCAGACCCGGATACACAGTGCCCCAATCTACTAGACCGCTCGTTACGGATCAGACCCGGATACACAGTGCCCCAATCTACCAGGCCGCTCGTTACAGATCAGACCCGGATACACAGTGCCCCAATCTACTAGACCGCTCGTTATGGATCAGACCCAGATACACAGTGCCCCAATCTACCTGGCCGCTCGTTACGGATCAGACCCGGATACACAGTGCTCCAATCTACCGGGCCGCTCGTTACGGATCAGACCCGGATACACAGTGCCCCAATCTACCGGAACACTGGTTACGGATCAGACCCGGATACACAGTGCCCCAATCTACCGGACCGCTCGTTACGGATCAGACCCAGATACACAGTGCCCCGATCTACCGGGCCGCTCGTTACGGATCAGACCCGGATACACAGTGCCCCGATCTACCGGGCCGCTCGTTACGGATCAGACCCAGATACACAGTGCCCCGATCTACCGGGCCGCTCGTTACGGATCAGACCCAGATACACAGTGTCCCAATCTACCGGACCGCTCGTTACGGATCAGACCCGGATACACAGTGCCCCAATCTACTAGACCGCTCGTTACGGATCAGACCCGGATACACAGTGCCCCAATATACCGGACCGCTCGTTATGGATCAGACCCGGATACACAGTGTCCCAATCTACCGGACCGCTCGTTACGGATCAGACCCGGATACACAGTGCCCCAATCTACCGGGCCGCTCATTACGGATCAGACCCGGATACACAGTGCCCCAATCTACCGGGCCGCTCATTACGGATCAGACCCGGATACACAGTGCCCCAATCTACTAGACCGCTCGTTACGGATCAGACCCGGATACACAGTGCCCCAATCTACCGGGCCGCTCGTTACGGATCAGACCCGGATACACAGTGCCCCAATCTACCGGACCGCTCATTACGGATCAGACCCGGATACACAGTGCCCCAATCTACCAGGCCGCTCGTTACAGATCAGACCCGGATACACAGTGCCCCAATCTACCGGACCGCTCATTACGTATCAGACCCGGATACACAGTGCCCCAATCTACCAGGCCGCTCGTTACAGATCAGACCCGGATACACAGTGCCCCAATCTACTAGACCGCTCGTTATGGATCAGACCCAGATACACAGTGCCCCAATCTACCGGACCACTGGTTACGGATCAGACCCGGATACACAGTGCCCCAATCTACTAGACCGCTCGTTACAGATCAGACCCGGATACACAGTGTCCCAATCTACCGGGCCGCTCATTACGGATCAGACCCGGATACACAGTGCCCCAATCTACTAGACCGCTCGTTACGGATCAGACCCGGATACACAGTGCCCCAATATACCGGACCGCTCGTTATGGATCAGACCCGGATACACAGTGTCCCAATCTACCGGACCGCTCGTTACGGATCAGACCCGGATACACAGTGCCCCAATCTACCGGGCCGCTCATTACGGATCAGACCCGGATACACAGTGCCCCAATCTACTAGACCGCTCGTTACGGATCAGACCCGGATACACAGTGCCCCAATCTACCGGGCCGCTCGTTACGGATCAGACCCGGATACACAGTGCCCCAATCTACCGGACCGCTCATTACGGATCAGACCCGGATACACAGTGCCCCAATCTACCAGGCCGCTCGTTACAGATCAGACCCGGATACACAGTGCCCCAATCTACCGGACCGCTCATTACGTATCAGACCCGGATACACAGTGCCCCAATCTACCGGGCCGCTCGTTACGGATCAGACCCGGATACACAGGGCCCCAATCTACCGGGCCGCTCGTTACAGATCAGACCCGGATACACAGTGCCCCAATCTACTAGACCGCTCGTTATGGATCAGACCCAGATACACAGTGCCCCAATCTACCGGACCACTGGTTACGGATCAGACCCGGATACACAGTGCCCCAATCTACTAGACCGCTCGTTACGGATCAGACCCGGATACACAGTGCCCCAATCTACCGGGCCGCTCGTTATGGATCAGACCCGGATACACAGTGCCCCCATCTACCGGGCCGCTCGTTACAGATCAGACCCGGATACACAGTGCCCCAATCTACCAGGCCGCTCGTTACAGATCAGACCCGGATACACAGTGCCCCAATCTACCGGACCACTGGTTACGGATCAGACCCGGATACACAGTGCCCCGATCTACCGGGCCGCTCGTTACGGATCAGACCCAGATACACAGTGTCCCAATCTACCGGACCGCTCGTTACGGATCAGACCCGGATACACAGTGCCCCAATCTACCGGGCCGCTCGTTACGGATCAGACCCGGATACACAGTGCCCCAATCTACCGGGCCGCTCGTTACGGATCAGACCCGGATACACAGTGCCCCAATCTACCGGGCCACTCGTTACGGATCAGACCCGGATACACAGTGCCCCAATCTACTAGACCGCTTGTTACGGATCAGACCCAGATACACAGTGCCCCAATGTACCGGACCGGTCGTTATGGATCAGACCCGGATACACAGTGCCCCAATCTACCGGGCCGCTCGTTACGGATCAGACCCGGATACACAGTGCCCCAATCTACCGGACCGCTCATTACGGATCAGACCCGGATACACAGTGCCCCAATCTACCGGGCCGCTCGTTACGGATCAGACCCGGATACACAGTGCCCCAATCTACCGGACCGCTCGTTACGGATCAGACCCGGATACACAGTGCCCCAATCTACTAGACCGCTCGTTATGGATCAGACCCAGATACACAGTGCCCCAATCTACCGGACCACTGGTTACGGATCAGACCCGGATACACAGTGCCCCAATCTACTAGACCGCTCGTTACGGATCAGACCCGGATACACAGTGCCCCAATCTACCGGGCCGCTCGTTATGGATCAGACCCGGATACACAGTGCCCCCATCTACCGGGCCGCTCGTTACAGATCAGACCCGGATACACAGTGCCCCAATCTACCAGGCCGCTCGTTACAGATCAGACCCGGATACACAGTGCCCCAATCTACCGGACCACTGGTTACGGATCAGACCCGGATACACAGTGCCCCGATCTACCGGGCCGCTCGTTACGGATCAGACCCAGATACACAGTGTCCCAATCTACCGGACCGCTCGTTACGGATCAGACCCGGATACACAGTGCCCCAATCTACCGGACCGCTCATTACGGATCAGACCCGGATACACAGTGCCCCAATCTACCGGGCCGCTCGTTACGGATCAGACCCGGATACACAGTGCCCCAATCTACTGGGCCACTCGTTACGGATCAGACCCGGATACACAGTGCCCCAATCTACTAGACCGCTTGTTACGGATCAGACCCAGATACACAGTGCCCCAATGTACCGGACCGGTCGTTATGGATCAGACCCGGATACACAGTGCCCCAATCTACCGGGCCGCTCGTTACGGATCAGACCCGGATACACAGTGCCCCAATCTACCGGGCCGCTCGTTACGGATCAGACCCGGATACACAGTGCCCCAATCTACCGGGCCGCTCGTTACGGATCAGACCCGGATACACAGTGCCCCAATCTACCGGGCCGCTCGTTACAGATCAGACCCGGATACACAGTGCCCCAATCTACCGGGCCGCTCGTACGGATCAGACCCAGATACACAGTGCCCCAATCTACCGGGCCGCTCGTTACGGATCAGACCCGGATACACAGTGCCCCAATCTACCGGGCCGCTCGTTACAGATCAGACCCAGATACACAGTGCCCCAATCTACTAGACCGCTCGTTACGGATCAGACCCGGATACACAGTGCCCCAATCTACTAGACCGCTCGTTACGGAACAGACCCGGATACACAGTGCCCCAATCTACCGGGCCGCTCGTTACGGATCAGACCGGGATACACAGTACCCCAATCTACCGGGCCGCTCGTTACGGATCAGACAGGGGTACACAGTGCCCCAATCTACCGGACCGCTCGTTACGGATCAGACCCTGATACACAGTGCCCCCATCTACCGAACCGCTCGTTACGGATCAGACCCGGATACACAGTGCCCCAATGTACCGGACCGGTCGTTACGGATCAGACCCGGATACACAGTGCCCCAATCTACCGGGCCGCTCGTTACGGATCAGACCCGGATACACAGTGCCCCAATCTACCGGGCCGCTCGTTACGGATCAGACCCGGATACACAGGGCCCCAATCTACCGGACCGCTCGTTACGTATCAGACCCGGATACACAGTGCCCCAAGCTACCGGGCCGCTCGTTACGGATCAGACCCGGATACACAGTGCCCCAATCTACCGGGCCGCTCGTTACTGATCAGACCCGGATACACAGTGCCCCAATCTACCAGGCCGCTCGTTACGGATCAGACCCGGATACACAGTGCCTCAATCTACCGGACCGCTCGTTACGGATCAGACCCGGATACACAGTGCCCCAATCTACCAGGCCGCTCGTTACGGATCAGACCCGGATACACAGGGCGCCAATCTACCGGGCCGCTCGTTACGGATCAGACCCAGATACACAGTGCCCCAATGTACCGGACCGGTCGTTACGGATCAGACCCGGATACACAGTGCCCCAATCTACCGGGCCGCTCGTTACTGATCAGACCCGGATACACAGTGCCCCAATCTACCGGGCCGCTCGTTACGGATCAGACCCGGATACACAGGGCCCCAATCTACCGGGCCGCTCGTTACGGATCAGACCCGGATACACAGTGCCCCAATCTACCGGGCCGCTCGTTATGGATCAGACCCGGATACACAGTGCCCCAATCTACCGGGCCGCTCGTTACGGATCAGACCCGGATACACAGTGCCCCAATCTACCGGGCCGCTCGTTACAGATCAGACCGGGATACACAGTACCCCAATCTACCAGGCCGCTCGTTACGGATCAGACCCGGATACACAGTGCCCCAATCTACCGGACCGCTCGTTACGGATAAGACCCGGATACACAGTGCCCCAATCTACCGGGCCGATCGTTACGGATCAGACCCGGATACACAGTGCCCCGATCTACCGGGCCGCTCGTTACGGATCAGACCCGGATACACAGTGCCCCAATCTACTGGGCCGCTCGTTACGGATCAGACCCGGATACACAGTGCCCCAATCTACCGGGCCGCTCGTTACGGATCAGACCCGGATACACAGTGCCCCAATCTACTGGGCCGCTCGTTACGGATCAGACCCAGATACACAGTGCCCCAATCTACCGGGCTGCTCGTTACGTATCAGACCTGGATACACAGTGCCCCAATCTACCGGGCCGCTCGTTACGGATCAGACCTGGATATACAGTGCCCCAATCTACCGGGCCGCTCGTTACAGATCAGACCCGGATACACAGGGCCCCAATCTACCGGGCCGCTCGTTACGGATCAGACCCGGATACACAGTGCCCCAATCTACCGGACCGCTCGTTACGGATCAGACCCTGATACACAGTGCCCCAATCTACCGGGCCGCTCATTACGGATCAGACCCAGATACACAGTGCCCCAATCTACCGGACCGCTCGTTACGTATCAGACCCGGATACACAGTGCCCCAAGCTACCGGGCCGCTCGTTACGGATCAGACCCGGATACACAGTGCCCCAATCTACCGGGCCGCTCGTTACTGATCAGACCCGGATACACAGTGCCTCAATCTACCGGACCGCTCGTTACGGATCAGACCCGGATACACAGTGCCCCAATCTACCAGGCCGCTCGTTACGGATCAGACCCGGATACACAGTGCCCCAAGCTACCGGGCCGCTCGTTACTGATCAGACCCGGATACACAGTGCCCCAATCTACCGGGCCGCTCGTTACGGATCAGACCCGGATACACAGGGCCCCAATCTACCGGGCCGCTCGTTACGGATCAGACCCGGATACACAGTGCCCCAATCTACCGGGCCGCTCGTTATGGATCAGACCCGGATACACAGTGCCCCAATCTACCGGGCCGCTCGTTACGGATCAGACCCGGATACACAGTGCCCCAATGTACCGGACCGCTCGTTACGGATCAGACCCGGATACACAGTGCCCCAATCTACCGGGCCGCTCGTTACGGATCAGACCCGGATACACAGTGCCCCAATCTACCGGGCCGCTCGTTACTGATCAGACCCGGATACACAGTGCCCCAATCTACCGGACCGCTCGTTACGGATCAGACCCGGATACACAGTGCCCCAATCTACCGGGCCGATCGTTACGGATCAGACCCGGATACACAGTGCCCCAATATACCGGACCGGTCGTTACGGATCAGACCCGGATACACAGTGCCCCAATCTACCAGGCCGCTCGTTACGGATCAGACCCGGATACACAGGGCGCCAATCTACCGGGCCGCTCGTTACGGATCAGACCCAGATACACAGTGCCCCAATGTACCGGACCGGTCGTTACGGATCAGACCCGGATACACAGTGCCCCAATCTACCGGGCCGCTCGTTACTGATCAGACCCGGATACACAGTGCCCCAATCTACCGGGCCGCTCGTTACGGATCAGACCCGGATACACAGGGCCCCAATCTACCGGGCCGCTCGTTACGGATCAGACCCGGATACACAGTGCCCCAATCTACCGGGCCGCTCGTTATGGATCAGACCCGGATACACAGTGCCCCAATCTACCGGGCCGCTCGTTACGGATCAGACCCGGATACACAGTGCCCCAATCTACCGGGCCGCTCGTTACAGATCAGACCGGGATACACAGTACCCCAATCTACCAGGCCGCTCGTTACGGATCAGACCCGGATACACAGTGCCCCAATCTACCGGACCGCTCGTTACGGATAAGACCCGGATACACAGTGCCCCAATCTACCGGGCCGATCGTTACGGATCAGACCCGGATACACAGTGCCCCGATCTACCGGGCCGCTCGTTACGGATCAGACCCGGATACACAGTGCCCCAATCTACTGGGCCGCTCGTTACGGATCAGACCCGGATACACAGTGCCCCAATCTACCGGGCCGCTCGTTACGGATCAGACCCGGATACACAGTGCCCCAATCTACTGGGCCGCTCGTTACGGATCAGACCCAGATACACAGTGCCCCAATCTACCGGGCTGCTCGTTACGTATCAGACCTGGATACACAGTGCCCCAATCTACCGGGCCGCTCGTTACGGATCAGACCTGGATATACAGTGCCCCAATCTACCGGGCCGCTCGTTACAGATCAGACCCGGATACACAGGGCCCCAATCTACCGGGCCGCTCGTTACGGATCAGACCCGGATACACAGTGCCCCAATCTACCGGACCGCTCGTTACGGATCAGACCCTGATACACAGTGCCCCAATCTACCGGGCCGCTCATTACGGATCAGACCCAGATACACAGTGCCCCAATCTACCGGACCGCTCGTTACGTATCAGACCCGGATACACAGTGCCCCAAGCTACCGGGCCGCTCGTTACGGATCAGACCCGGATACACAGTGCCCCAATCTACCGGGCCGCTCGTTACTGATCAGACCCGGATACACAGTGCCTCAATCTACCGGACCGCTCGTTACGGATCAGACCCGGATACACAGTGCCCCAATCTACCAGGCCGCTCGTTACGGATCAGACCCGGATACACAGTGCCCCAAGCTACCGGGCCGCTCGTTACTGATCAGACCCGGATACACAGTGCCCCAATCTACCGGGCCGCTCGTTACGGATCAGACCCGGATACACAGGGCCCCAATCTACCGGGCCGCTCGTTACGGATCAGACCCGGATACACAGTGCCCCAATCTACCGGGCCGCTCGTTATGGATCAGACCCGGATACACAGTGCCCCAATCTACCGGGCCGCTCGTTACGGATCAGACCTGGATACACAGTGCCCCAATGTACCGGACCGCTCGTTACGGATCAGACCCGGATACACAGTGCCCCAATCTACCGGGCCGCTCGTTACGGATCAGACCCGGATACACAGTGCCCCAATCTACCGGGCCGCTCGTTACTGATCAGACCCGGATACACAGTGCCCCAATCTACCGGACCGCTCGTTACGGATCAGACCCGGATACACAGGGCCCCAATCTACCGGGCCGATCGTTACGGATCAGACCCGGATACACAGTGCCCCAATATACCGGACCGGTCGTTACGGATCAGACCCGGATACACAGTGCCCCAATCTACCGGACCGCTCGTTACGGATCAGACCCGGATACAAAGTGCCCCCATCTACCGGACCGCTCGTTATGGATCAGACCCGGATACACAGTGCCCCAATCTACCGGGTCGCTCGTTATGGATGCGGCCATGCCAAACATGCTTTTGTTCTTTTAAACAAATTGGGGGAAAATGCAAAAATGAAGAGTTTTTTTATTACTTTTTTAGTTTTTTATAGCACACCCCACTATACCCGCATGTGCCAGACTGCCCCAGGAAGGGCAATGAAGGAGCAAGAAGGGGGTATGTAAGGGGAGGCAGTGGCCCCGCCCCCGGTACCTGCGGACAGGTGAGCACTCCATGCAGGCGCCGGTCCAGCCATCGCTGTAGCACTGTGCAGGCGAGGAGGCATAGGGCAGGGCGCCATGCTGAAGACCCGGCCGGGACATTCTGCCTCCTGGTGGCTCCCAATAGCCGGAGCCTCCCCGTGACCCGCGCGGAGGGCCCCAATGCTGAGGGCGGCTCCTGACCCGCCGGCGCCCCCGGCCCTCCATGGCCACATATGGTAACAGAGGGATGACTGACCTGCGGGCCGCCATGTGCGGGTATAGCGCCGTGTGATGGCCGCCTCCTCCTCCGCCGCATCACACCAGTCCGTCCGGTTTGGGACTCACTGCACCAGGCAGAGGATTCCCCCGACACCCGCCGCCCTGACAACTCGGGGAGCCCGGCAACCGGCTCCAACAACACGCCCGCCCCTCTCGGGAATGCCATGTATTGCTCGCTGTTATCAGCCATATAAGCCGGGAGGGGCGGCTGTAGGACAGGTGAACACATGGGGCTTATTTACTAAAGCAGGACCTGAAGCCCATGCCCTCTGTGCCCCATCACTAACGCCGCCGCCATCGCCGGGGATCCGCAGACCTCCGCAGGTTAGGGTTACCGTAAGCCAAAAAATGCAACAAATCTTTGGCGCAATTCCTGGCAATTTGGTGCGATTGTTGGCGCAACTCACAGCGCCCCATTTTTGGACGAGTTGTGGAAACTTTGAGCGCTCTGCAGGCCAATGAATCACAGGAGGCGGGACCATCGAGTCCAGAGCCTAATTAGCATAAACATCCGCCATTCACACGATGGGGAGCTGCGTGTGGCGGAAAAACTGCGCTGCTGTTCGGGCGCGAGAGAGATCGCAGCCACCCTAAGGCCGGCTGTCCACGAATGGATTTTCCGCTGCGTTGCCCGCAGCTTTTAGGTTCTATTGAGCCCAATAGCTCAGGGCACACAGCGCGGTATTCCGCACTGTGAATTCACCCGTCCTCACCCGCGGCATGCTCTATTTGCCGCGGGTGTACGCACGGACGGCTTCCATTACAGTCAATGGAAGCCATCCGTTCACGCTATCTCCCGCTGTAACACAGCGGAAGATAGCATGAAAACGCTTTCCTGCCTACCGCCGTCGCGTCATATGACGGTGGGCGGGGAAGCGTCATGTGGAAGCGAAAACACCGGATCCGCTGGTAAGTTTGGGGTCTCTGGGGGGCGCCGCGACGGAATATTCCGCGGCAGAGCCCGTCACGCTCGTGTGAAGCTCTGCCGCGGGAGCTGCTGACGAATCAGCGCCAATCAGCCCTATCTAATAGACAGGCTGACCGCGAAGAATCGGCCGCCGCAAGTGGAGAGTCGCAGTGATTCGTGGACCGGGGCCTAAAGTCCTAGTTGGGCTGAACAGCAAGCTTTAAATGTCCTGATGTAAGCTCCTGTTAGTCCCTGTGGGGATGAAGGGATTCCCCAGGGGTTTCCTTCATTGCTGGGGACACCCTTCGTCTTAGCAGGGCTGGAGGGAATCCCAAGGGATTCCTGCATAGCCTGAAGAGAGAGAGGGCGGGGCTAGAGGGACATCACAGGGATTCCCCCATAGCAGGGAGAGGGTGGGGCTAGAGAGAGGGCGGAGCTAGAGGGAACACCCCCAAGAGATTCCTCCATTGCAGTGAAAAAGAGAGAGTGGGGCTAGAGAGAATGCCCCAAGGGATTCCCCCATAGCAGATAGGGTGGGACTAGAGGAACACCACAGGGATTCCCCAATAGCAGGGTGGGGGTGGGACTCCATGCTGTGGAGAGAAGGGTTACCTGTGGGATGTAATTACACTGACTGTATTATGCCGCTACTGGGTAGTTTAAGGGCTAAAAGGCACAATGAGAGTCGGTGTACTTACCTCCCGCAGGTAACCCTCCTGCTACAGGGAATCCCTCGTTCTCCATTTGCGGTCCGGCTGGCATCGCCTCCCTAGGCGTCTATGGCTACTCCTGCGGGTCCGCTCCTTTCTTTCTGCGCAGCGGGGATTTCAGCTGCTGACTTCCAGGTCTTGTTCTTCGGAGGTGCGACTTTTGTGCGCAGCTAGAATCCCTTCATTGGTTCTAATAGCCACGATATTTTGGCGCGCCAACATCGCAACGCAAGGACGCTCGTGTGGATAAACCCTAAGAGCGCCCACAAGCACAGAGAGGACTCGTTCCCACGGCGTGAGCACAGGTGAGGCCACAACGCTCTGACGCACATTCCGCGGCTCCTGCGTGTTCGTGCTGCCACAACGCTCTTACATTCCGCGGCTCCTGCGTGTTCGTGCACCCGTGTATCACGTGTTCGCGCACGCAAGAAAATTACTCCCAATCACATTGATTTTGCGCATTTATGTGCAGCACACACGGTTTTTCTGCAGATGTTGTGCGCATTTAGGCCCAATGTCCACGGGCGGATTTGATTTGCGGATGCCACACGGGAAAAAAGAAATCGCAGCACGCTGCATTTTTTTCGCTTGCACATGCATTGCGGATCTGTAGGCGGATCCTGGCAGGGAGGAGGAGGAAGGCGGGCACTTTGGGCGTGCGTTTTTTTTTCCGCGTGGACGATCCACAGTGCATCCGCAGAAATTCCGCTTAGGCAGCAAAACCGCTGACCAGTTTGTGATTGCACTTATTGTTGCGCAGTATGTGCGTTTTTTCCGCGGGATGACGAGCGTTTAAATCCACGGCGCTTTTTAAGTATTTCCGGCGTGTTCAGATGCGTTTTTTGCTGCATACATGGAGGCCTATGGACAGAAAAAGGCGCGGAAACGTGCAAAGAATTGACATGCTGCGTCTTTAAAAACCGCGCCGCAACAACATGTCCGCACTGTGAGAACTTTTTGCCTAAACACATTACCCTTAGCCCCCACTGTAAACGCAGCGGTTTGTCCGTCCGCGGCAAATCCGTGATGAATCGGCCGTGTGAACGCAGCCTTAGGGCTACTTCAGATTTGCGCATTCGCAACTATGCTCGCCGTTATGTAGTGTAGTTGCACATAGAAAAAGAGGGGGGTCGGACTATTCAACGCGAGTTTGAAAAAAAAGGCGGGGCGATGGGTCCTGCGGTAACTCCACGTAATATCAGCGGGCGAGAACGGCGCTAGTGAAAACGAAAGCTCCGAAGCAATGGTTTTGGTTCGCCCCGCTGTGCGGCCGTGATTATCGCGCCTGTGTGCCGACGCCCTCGGATATACGCACCAACAAAGGCTTTGGGGATTGAACATATGTGGCAAATACGTCTGTCCGTGCGTATCTGCTGTGTACTGCGCATCTTACACGCCTGAGCAGAGACGTGGGCGGCGCGGGCATCCAACAACGGGCACAGGACCGACACAGATCGGTCTTCATCTACTAGAGAAAGCCGACTCTGGGAACGGCTCCGACTACCGAGCAGCAGCTTCCGATATCAGAACCAGCGGCTCACCTGCGTGCAGCGGGCGCTCCTGCCGCCAGTCCGTGAAGCACGTGCGGAGCTGCTGGTCCTGGCAGCAGACAATAGACTTCAAGAAGAGGGGGGATAGCAGCTTCTTCACACAACTTCCTGTATTACAACGAGACCCGCGGTGAACCGCCCCGTCCGCAGCGGCCGCTCCGGCAACAACTTCTGCTTTTGTCAAAGCTGACTGCAACAAGGAAACACAATGCAGAAGCAGAGCATCCGGACGCCCCTGGCCGCCGCCATCACCATCAGCCAAGTGTCCGCTCGAGGGTTAAAGTCCTGAACGACCTTCAGCAGATTGTGGATCTCCAGGAACAAACAGAAGTGAAGAACAAACCCCCAACTACTGCGAATCTAAGGAAAAACAGCAGTTAGAACTGAACGCGGTAATGGGAAACAGGAAGGTAGTCAGTAAGAGATCAGACAAGGGGGGTAAGACAGCGGCGCTGGATGTCAACTGCCCCTCCATGTGCTGAACGACGACCTGAGCGCGAGCCCACCGGCCCAGGGCAAGCAAAATAAAGCATGTTATTACAGGAGCGTGGAGTCATCTCCGAGGCGCGTTATCTACGCTCTGTGGTTCCGCCCGCAGTATCAGCGATGGCCTCCTTGCATGAGAGGCCGAGCGCCGGGGGGTAACGCTCATCAGGGCGGATATTTTTTTGTTGAAACATTATTTTTTTTCTACAGATTCCTGGAGCCGCGATGGGGTCCGACCTCACCCCCGGATAACTTGTATATAGCATACCTCATGACCCGCCATACGGGGAGCGGTCGGGGCTCGGCATTATCTGGCCAATGGTGGAACTAGTTGTTGATTATCTCACGGCATAATCTGCGTTTGCAGCCCCTTAAAGGGGCGGTCCCACCGCGGAAAGCCAATTTTTCCCATTAATGCGCTGCAGAGTAACAGCATCACAAACTACAGTGTTAGAATCCATATTCTGCTCACCTTCTTATTCCTTATCTTCTCCTTGTAAAGCTGACCTGAAGAATATTTCAAAGCTGTCTCCGCTGGGTAGTTCCCATGATGCACTGCTCTCCCTTTCCTCAGCGTGCGCGCTCCCGATGACGCCGGTCACATGACTGGAAGACCAACATCATTATAGAGACGCACGCTGTGATGAGGAGAGCGATATCGGGCTGTGGGTGACGGCTGACATCGCTCTCTCCCTCTGCGAGTCCCGTAATCTCACTGCTTTCAATGGAGCCGGCAGCCGCCCCGCCCGTTCACAGCAATGAGAGGGCAGTGTGATCTCCTGCTAGAGCTGTGACAGCTGTGGTGGGAGATTCCTTCATGTCCCCTCATCACTGAACACTGGGACACCGCTGTCACATCATTGTCACATCACATCACCAATAATTGCCCCAGCAGTAATAGTGACCCCCCAATAATTGCCCCAGTAATAATAATAACCCCCAATAATTGCCCCAGTAATAATATTAACCCCCAATAATTGCCCCAGTAGTAATAGTGACCCCCCAATAATTGCCCCAGTAATAATAACCCCCAATAGTTGCCCCAGCAGTAATAGGAACACCCAAATAGCTGCCCCAGTAATAATAACCCCCAATAGTTGCCCCAGTAGTAATGGTGACATCCCCTCCCTGACACCCCACCTCCCAGCTGGAGTAGTAATGGTGACAGCCCCGGTATTATTGTATCTTGATGCCACCGGAAGCTAGGGGTTTGACAGGGCTTCCATGCAGGAATGCCCCTGTCACGCCCCTAGCTCCTGATTGGTTGCATTCCGCAAGGACCTGGAAGCTGCGCGTCAACATACAATAATAGCCATACAGGCGGCCGGCGCTTGCAATAATGTCCTGGGCCATGCAGCGGCTCTGAGCGGTGTGCGTGGCCCACCACCAGCGCTGACGTGGGGACGGCCGGCTGTCTCCAGTGGCTTCTGCCACACAGCTTGAGGAGCCGCATGGAGCCTACCAGCGCTCGTCTGCCGACCGCCGGCTGTGTGTACTGCCTTGTAAAGAGGCACAACACCGACAGTGCCCCACTTACAAGCACAGCAAGTGGGACGTTACAGCCGGCGGGGGAGAAGAAGAAGCTGCAGCAGGGAACCTGTGGAGCCTGGGAGAGGAGCCGGGAGTGCATACCTATAGACGGATGCCAGCGGGGATGACGAGCAGCTGCTGCAAAGCACCGACCACACACAGCTGCATCGGGAACCACACAGAACCGCCGGGGAGCTTGCCACAGTAATGGCAGCAGAGAGCAGCTTCAATCACGGCCCGGAGGCACGAATTCACAAAGATACTCTGCTGCCAGGACCTGCAGGGGAGCCGTTGCTGCAGCCAATCAGCATCAGGGGGCGTCACCCCCTGTCAGTCTTGACTCCACCAGGACTTCCTGGTAGCGTCAAGATACAATAATACCGACAGCCCCCCTCCTCCTCCCCCGGTGCGACAAATTACTGTGACAGCCCCGCCGCCCAAGTGACAAATTACTGTGACAGCCCCGCCGCCCAAGTGACAAATTACTTTGACAGCCCCCCACCAACCCAGTGCGACAAAACATAAACAGTCACATACATAGGCCCCCCATCAGGGGCGTAACTATAGAGGATGCAGGGGATGCAGTTGCACCCGGGCCCAGGACCTTAGGGGGCCCATATGGTCTCTCTCCTCCATATAGGGAGCCCAGTACTATGAGTAAAGCATTATAGTTGGGGGCCCCGTTACAGGTTTTGCACTGGGGTCCGGGAGCTTCAAGTTACGCCTCTGCCCCCATCCCAAACTTACCCTTCAGCTGAGGACGGTCGGCAGGTGGAAGCCACTGTTCTTCTTCCTCTTTCAGGTTGGAACAGTCAGGAAGAGCCGTGGGGTGAGCAGACTGCGCATGCGCGCTCCAAAGAGGCGCATTTACGGGGCCCGAAGAGCAGGCAAACGATACTGCGCCTGCGCGAGAAGAAGAGGAGCCACTGCTGGATTTGTCGTATCCAAGGACGGCGGACAGGTAAATACAGGGGGTGGGGCACCCGATCAGGTGAGTATATATCTTTACACAGCAGACAGTATATTACACAGTGCTCTGTCATGGCCTACAGAGGTATATAGATGCACTTATCACCGACGGACAACCCTTTAAAATAACATTCAGATTCCGTTTGTAGACTTGTGATTGAGAGGGGGGAGGGGCATATATTAATTTCTCTATATAGGAAACTCAATTTGGGTAACAGCATCTGACGTGCCAACAGTTGCCATCCCATGCAAACAATCAGAGCCATGCCTGTGGGGGCGCTAGTGAGAGCCAAACGTTCCTGCACTGAGGGAAGACTATAGAGTCTCAGAAAGTGAAAGAATGGAGGAAAGAAGGTATAAGAGATGGATGCTGGAAAGAGCAAGGAGAAGGGTCCGATCAGCGAATAGAACCGACCGATCAGGGGACCAACAGGCCAATAAACAATTGGGTAGACAGTTTTTCTTCGGCATACAGAGTTCAGAAGAATTGAAAAAATATTTTTTCCATACCTCCCCATCTGGAAACAAGATAAAGACGTTACAGTCTATCATAGAGGGGGGTGCACAGTGCGTGCGGAGCGTGGGGGGGGGGCGATATGGAGCGTGGGGGCTGGGGGGGCGATGTGGAGCGTGGGGGCTGCTAAAAAAGCTACATGGAACGGAAAGAAAAACTGTAACACTAAGAATGTTATCTACAATATCGTATGCCCGCAGTGCGCCAAAGTTTATACAGGGTGTACCGCGAGGAAACTAAAAACCAGGATCATGGAACATATTAGAGATACCGGTAATAAAAACAGTAACAGCTCGGCACGGACAGACACTTCTTGGTTCGCCATGATGGTGATCTCGATTCATGCATGTTCCAGGGGGTAGAGGTGGTGAGAGGTATAAGAAGAAAGTCCTAAAGAGAGAGGCATGCTGGATCCTCAAGTATCCTAGAGGCATGAAGAAGAAAACTGATCTATTGTGTATATATTAGAAGGAGGGAGAGAAAGGAAGGAAGAGGAGAAGAAGGAGAAGGGAAGGAAGGAAGAGGAGAAGAAGGAGAAGGGAAGGAAGGAAGAGGAGAAGAAGGAGAAGGGAAGGAAGGAAGAGGAGAAGAAGGAGAAGGGAAGGAAGAGGAGAAGAAGGAGAAGGGAAGGAAGGAAGAGGAGAAGAAGGGAAGGAAGGAAGAGGAGAAGAAGGGAAGGAAGGAAGAGGAGAAGAAGGAGAAGGGAAGGAAGGAAGAGGAGAAGAAGGAGAAGGGAAGGAAGGAAGAGGAGAAGGGAAGGAAGGAAGAGGAGAAGAAGGAGAAGGGAAGGAAGGAAGAGGAGAAGAAGGAGAAGGGAAGGAAGGAAGAGGAGAAGAAGGAGAAGGGAAGGAAGGAAGAGGAGAAGAAGGAGAAGGGAAGGAAGGAAGAGGAGAAGAAGGAGAAGGGAAGGAAGGAAGAGGAGAAGAAGGAGAAGGGAAGGAAGGAAGAGGAGAAGAAGGAGAAGGGAAGGAAGGAAGAGGAGAAGAAGGAGAAGGGAAGGAAGGAAGAGGAGAAGAAGGAGAAGGGAAGGAAGGAAGAGGAGAAAAAGGAGAAGGGAAGGAAGGAAGAGGAGAAAAAGGAGAAGGGAAGGAAGGAAGAAGAGAAAAAGGAGAAGGGAAGGAAGGAATAGGAGAAAAAGGAGAAGGGAAGGAAGGAAGAGGAGAAAAAGGAAAGGAAGAAGAGAAAAGGGAGAAGGAAATGAAGGAAGAGGAGAAGAAGGAGAAGGGGAGAGAAAGGGAAAGGAGAAAAAGGAGAAGGGAAGAGAAAGGAGAAAAAGAAAAATAATTTTTTGTTGCGTTTTTGCAGTGGTATGATGGTGTCATTTCCTCCTGGTAGCGGCGGGATGCCGTGGACTGGCCTGTTACACCAATGAGGTCTTATATTGGTCCAATTAGGGGAAATCACCTTTCTATACTTATTCAAGATAATGGCAGGTTTTAGGCTGTTTCGTATAGATGCTTATGCAGAAGAGGTGTCTCCATGAGGAAAGGGAAGTGTCTGACACGGCCGGTCACTATCAACAACCAAAGACATTCAGCTGGTTTTATTCTTTTGTAGTCAGCTTTGACAAAGGCAGAAGTCGCTGCGGACGAGGCGGTTACCTTTATGTCTTCTGTTCTGAGCATGAATTTATAGTAAAGAAAGAAGTTGTGTGAAGAAGCCGGCAACTCATTCCTTTTCTTGAAGTATACCGAACAATATCCCTCAGTCCGCACGCAAGCAAGATCCTTCTCAAAATCATACACGACAGACTGAGATCAGTAGTTGAAGCGGCGCCCCCTGCTGCGCAGGCAGGAGTCCGGTGAGGACGCGGCACCCGACGCCATATTGTAAACCTGCGATGGACCATGGAAAAAGCAGGAGCATACCAAAAGAATATCTACATGTGCTTCATCGGCCATGACAAGCTATGGCGCCCCCTACAAGAGCTGGGCTATCGGCACATCTAGTCAGGCTGATAAAATCACTTTATACCAATCAGGAAGCCCCTGTGAGAACACAGTATGGGGACACAGATTGGTTTGGGATCGGCAGAGGCCTCCGACAGGGCTGCATTCTCTTAACCTGCTTGTTTAGCTTATATGCGGAAGTGATCATGTGGAAAATGGACCGAGACGGATTGGAAACCGGGGTGAGAATAGGTGGCAGAAACATCAACAATCTCCGTTATGCGGATGGCTCAACTCTGCTGGCAGAAACAGAAGCCGGTCTGAAGCCGCTGATATAGAAGATTAAAGCTGAAAGTGATAAAATGGGCCTCTGCCTGAGTGTAAGGAAGACGAAAATTATGGCAACTGCAAAAAATGGCCAAATTCAAATCAGAATGGACCAGGATGGATAATCTATGCCAGAGATAAAACATAGGAGAGCACTGGGGCGAAGTGCGAGTCTAAACATGGACAAATCTGTAAAAGTAGGGATATCAGTATAACAACTAAACACAGCCCGGTAACCGGTCTCAGGTTCTCTCTCTCTCTCTCTCTCTTTATTTGGGGCTCACTCCTCTCTCATCTCTGGAACATACACTCTCAGGGAACCTCTCTTCTTCCTCCATTCTTCACCACATGAGGGTTGAAGGTACCCCCATGTGGCTGGCACTCTCTCTCTCCAGAACCCAGAAGAAATGGAGTCTGAGAACTCTGCAGAATGGACTCCTTTCCCACTCTCACACACTCCTATTTATATCCACACTCCTACTACGTGACAAGGCAAATTGATATATTGCAAGCATCACCCACACTTTTGCAGACACTTAACTCCTCACTTGCTGCAGCTGTGTAATACACAAGGTAATGCAGCAAAAAGACAAGACACATTTGCACAGCTCACCAACACAAGACATTACATGTATGACAGGAGGGGGCCAGGAGTAGATGTACTGGGCCACTACAGTTCCCCCTACTTAAAAATAAGCCAACCCCGGCGACTCCGAAACAGAGTGTAAGATCCAGAGTCAGACTATCTTCAGTGTGTAACTTTCATTTCCCTTGTGGGGCCTTTGCGCAGTCACGAAGTGTGCAAGGCAAAACCCATAAACACCACTGAGACTAACGGTGAATGGCGCTTTCTGAGTCAGCCAAAAAAGAAATATGGGCTCCCCTCACCAGCAGTATCTCCCAGTGTTGCAGGGAGATCTGAAATTCAACAGGAGCTCCGTCCTCAAACCGCCGACGGCAAACGGCTAAATTGCATATAAAGAAAAATAGGAGTGGAGGGGAGCTGCTACCGCTAAAAAAATGTCATTCTTTATTGAGTAAAAAAAAGCATCCAGCTCACAGGTTCGCGCTGAACGTGTTTCGGCTATAGTAGCCTTTATCAACAGCTATGAGGTATGGAATACACAAGACATTTATCGACCAAATACAAATTAAAATCAAAGGAGCAATACCTGTGTGTGCCAGCTTGTCAGGAGGAGAGATGGCTGAGGATGGTGTGGAGGGTGTGTTCAGGAGTTAATTACACCACATGTTGGAACCAGCATGCAGAGATTTGTTACAAAAAGGTTTAAAACAGACAAACAGAGGAACAGAATGTATGTGGATATCTGGAAAATGGTAATTGAGTACATCTATACAGTGAGAAATAAGTGAGAAATTTAAAGGGAAAAGGAATCTGGGAGGCAAAAATTCCAACAAAGCAAAAGTTCATAAAAAAATAAATAAATTTTTTTTTTTTTTAATACATACTCTTAGATCTCATAGATATATAGTTACATAAATTATATCTGTATAATAATAAAACGATTGCAGGATATATGAGTTCACCAAAATCTACAGAGCAGAAGTCAAGAAAAAATAAAGAAATAAAAAAAATTTTTTTGAATACATCCTCTTAGATCTCATAGATATATAGTTACATAAATTGTCTCTGCATAGTAATAAAACGATTTCTGAGTCTAGCTTTTTTGATTATGACAACATGTAAGGAATAGGACTTGCCAGTACATTTAGGATTTTCTACTAGGCTGAACAGATATCAGGAACACTAGTATAGCTATGGAGCACATATATGACTCTTCTCTCCACAGACAAAAGGAATGAGACAAGTGGAATGACCATCACTTTCTCGGTAAAGAACTGAAACATTCTGCTACTAAACCACAGAATAGAGACGGGTGACTGGCAGGAAAATCAAGATACGAGTGGAATGACCATCACTCTCCCTGAAAAAGTAGTAGTCTATGGTATAGTCAGTAGCTTACATCTATACCCCTATCCGTGACCAAAGAACAAGGTGAAAGGAAGGCTCCACCTACTGGGACAGACTAGACGAAGGGCAAACACTGAGACAGCACGTGGGGACACGAGACCTCCTGTCATACACATAAATCATGCATACCATGCACACAGTTTGACTCACACGGGGCATATTTGAATTAAGCATCACTTTATACTAAGACTATTAGAGCAGAACATAACAAACGCAGTGAAATAAACTTCCTCCTGCACAGAACCTGAGCATTGCAAACAATATATGAAAAACATTAAGTGCATGACTATGTAAAAGGGAAATAACTTTGGATCCTTTTATAAGTAGGGGGCTTAACTGGGAAAAACAGCAACAGTCTCTTACAAAAAAGGACGAGGGTCTATTACTCATGGGTACTTGCACCACGGAGCCTTCTGACGAACTGTGCCGCTGAATTTGGCTGACTTCCTCGTCACCCTCAGATGTTGCAAAACTGGTGGTGCAAGAAGAGACTTGTACGGAACTCCCTTCTGAGGATGAGGTGTCTTGAACAGTGATCGAGGACGTAGCGGGTCTCCTCAGAGGTGGCTGCAGGGATGGGCTGGGAACAGCCTGACGTTCTCCCATCAAGTGAAAAGCAAAGTTGTAGTCTCATGAAGGACCTTAAAAGTTCATGATGTAGTTCCTCACCACTGAATTACGATTGTGGATAAGTATCAACGGAGGGTATTCCGCCTGGGTGGTACCATTGTCTCTCCTGAAAAGGTAGAGGGGATGCGAGGATTCTGTAGCATCCCCGATGGCCACGTCAGGTAGCGGAACAGTAGTAGACAACCTTATAAGCTGGGGATCCTCTTTCCAGTATAAAGGTTGACTCCTAGAAGACCGTCCGGCTGCAACATCTGAGGTATGGCAGAGCCGTAGGTGTCTGCGCACTGGATCCATCTTGTCCAGGTGAAGTCTGGTGACTGATTTACATAAGAAGTCTGCAGCCGCAGTTAACTCCTCCCCTTGGGGGCGGTCTTCAGGTTGGCATCAAGTCCTGCTGATGGGAGTAGTCCTCCCCCCCTACTTCGCGCTCAATCAGGGCGCGGTCCTTTTGGCGCTAAATGTCTGGCGGGCAAATTCTGGCGGGAATGGGGGAGAGAGACAAGAGTAATGGCCAATGGGCGCCATTTTCAGCAGTTTTGGCGGGAACATGAAGCACAAACATTTGTAATTTTCTGGAACGCTATCCAACTATGCACATTTTCTTTTTGGGTAGTACCTCAGCGGTATCGCAGGCAGGAGGTTGCGGCACAGAGGATGCTATCCTATTCGTGATGCAAAGAAGTATGCTACTGCAGTGTTGAGGAGCTGGGAGGGTAGAGTGGTCATTTGACACGGCGGCACTTACCAGGCTCCCTCCTGGAGGGACACACGTAGTCTCAGCCAGAGCAGCACTGGGCCTCTTCCGCACACCCCTAGGAGAGGGATGCCCAATAAACTGGAGAATAGGGATAGCGAATGTCACGGGTGACACCACTGTTCCGTTACCCACTGGTATGACCCACGGCAGTAAATAAATGGAAGTAACGTACCTCCGGTCCCTGGCAACAGTCAGGGCCTGCCAAAAACTTTACTGGAACAACTTCTTGTATACAAGGCACAAATGATAATGATTTGCAGAGCAGATATTAGACAGACTTGAGAGTACCTCCACCTGGTGATCCCAAACTTCAGGACAGCCGGATGTGAAAATCAAATGGGTGTACCTCTACGAGGTGATCCCCGACTTCAGGATGGCTACGTAGGAAAAGATGAGTAAAGAGTACCTCTGCACTAGGCCTTTGAAGTGGCACCTGCTTCCACGTTGTAGTTTTAGTAGAACACTCAGTTCAGCAGCCTTTTATTGCAGCAATTCAGCACTATTCACACTGTTGTAAGAGGCATCACAGGGTATATGCCAAAACAATAC
Source organism: Eleutherodactylus coqui (assembly GCF_035609145.1). NCBI lineage: Eukaryota > Metazoa > Chordata > Amphibia > Anura > Eleutherodactylidae > Eleutherodactylus > Eleutherodactylus coqui. The sequence continues at coordinate 531,404,854 of NC_089837.1, read as the reverse complement.
CTGGCGGTCTGGCCACTAAAGCCCCATTTAGACGGAACGAATGTCAGGCAAATGATGCTTGACACTTGTCCCTGCATACACTCGCTGTGGCCAGCAGGGGAGCGAGGAGGCTGCAGGAGATATCTATCCTCGCTCTCCCCTGCCCCTCTCCATTGACTTAACACAACAACCGTTCAGTACTGACCGACTGCTATGTACACTGAGCGATCAGTTCATCGCCCATCGTATATGCAGCAAAAACAATGGACGATGATCTGATCGCTCAGTGTACATAGCAGCCATTCAGTACTGAATGGTCGCTATCTTAAGTCAATGGAGAGGGGCTGGGTAACGCAAGGATAGAAATCTCCTGCAGCCGCCCCGCCCCCTGCTGGTCGCTCTGTGAGCCAGCCACCGACACTAGCTCCTCTGCAGGAGCACCAAAGCAAGTATGTGCGGGACGAGTGTCGGGCATCGTTTGCCCAGCACTCATCCTGTCTAAGTGGACCATTAATAACACAGGATCTTCGATCCCAGCTATCAGGCCTCTTGCTATGGGCGCTTTCACACGACAGTTTTTATGTTCAGATTTTCTCTCCACTTCTGCTTTTGGCTCACAAAAAACTGAACATAAAAAATGTTGTGTGAAAGCACCCTAATGCATCAACATATCAAACTCCATTACATTGCAGGATTTTCCTGTCGAGATCTAACCTGCCCTCATCCCAGAGTCTCTTCCAGGCTTGAGGGGGTCAGCAGCCATGAATGTGGCAGGAATCAGTCGTTTTCTTTTCTTCTTACTTCGCCCACACAGGTGTTCTCTCTAATTAGTTTAGTACAGAGGTTCCCAAACTATGCTCTGCGGAGTGTTTAGGGCTCCGCAAGCGATAGTCAGGTGCTCCGACCAAGGGTCTACGTGGTGAGCAGATGACGGCTGCTCACGACTGTACTGATTACCAGCGGGGTGCCGCAGCTCCCCGCTGGTAATCACGCTGTGACGCTGATTCCGGTGCACACTTTGATGTCAGTGTGCAGCCAGGATCCTCCTCCCCTGAGTCCTGTTCTCCTTAGTTACAAAGCAGGAGACAAGGGAGAAAACATTTCAGGCACACACACTGATGTCAGTGTACGCCCGGGATCAGCGCTGAGCTGAGGAAGAGCGGCGCTGGCTACAAGGAGGGGGTAAGTATATGGGTTGGGGGGGGGGATAATATTACTGGAGCATTGTGGGGGTTAATATTACTGAAGAGGTTAATATTACTGAGGCTACTGTGGGGTTAATATTACTGAGGGGGATTAATATTACTGTGGCTACTGTGGGGTTAATATTACTGTGGGGTTAATATTACTGAGGGGGATTAATATTACTGTGGGGTTAATATTACTGTAGGGTTATTATTATTACTTAGGCCACTGTGGGGAGTCACTATTACTACTGGGACCACTGTGGGGGGTCACTATTACTACTGGGACCACTGTGGGGAATGCTATTATTACTGGGGACACTGTGGGGGTCACTATTACTACTGGGGCTCATGTGGGGGGTCACTATTACTACTGGGGCCACTGTGGGGAATGCTATTACCACTGGGGCCACTGTGGGGGTCACAATTACTACTGAGGCCACTGTGGGGAATGCTATTACTACTGGAGCCACTGTGTGGGTCACTATTACTTCTGGGGCCACTGTGGGGTTCACTATTACTGCTGAGGCCACTGTGGGGGTCACTATTACAACTGGGGCCACTGTGGGGGTCACTATTAATACTAAGGCCACTGTGGGAGGTCACTATTAATACTGAGGCCACTGTGGAGGTCACTATTACTACTGGGGCCACTGTGGGAGGTCACTATTACTGCTGGTGCCACTGTGGGGTCACTATTAGTACTAAGGCCACTGTGGGGTCATTATTACTACTGGGGCCACTGTAGGGGTCACTATTACTACTCGGTCCACTGTAGGAGGTCACTATTACTACTGGGGCCACTGTGGGGTCACTATTACTACTAGGGCCACTGTAAGGGTTACTATTACTACTGAGGCCGCAATAGGGGTCACTCTCACTACTGAGGCCGCAATACGGGTCATTCGGGGCAGATTTGCTGTGGAATTCACAGTAGCTGTAGCAGCAAAGTGGAAGAGATTTTGAAAATGTTGGGGGTCACTATTACTACTGAGGCCACAATAGGGGTCAATATTACTACTGAGGCCGCAATAGGGGTCAATATTACTACTGAGGCCACAATAATGGTCAATATTACTACTGAGGCCGCAATAGGGGGTCACTCTTACTACTGAGACCACTGTGGGGGGTCACTATTACTACTGAGGCCACTGTGGGGGACACTTTTACTACTGGGGCCACTGTGAGGCACACTATTACTACTGAGGAGGCAATAGGGGTCACTATTACTACTGGGGCCACCAATATAGAGAGTCACTATTACTACACGGGGCAGATTTGCTGTGGAATTCACAGTAGCTGTAGCAGCAAAGTGGATGAGATTTTGAAAATGTGGGTGGTCACTATTACTACTCAGGCCACTGAAGGGGACACAATTACTACTGGGGCCACTGTGAGGCACACTATTACTACTGAGGCCGCAAAAGGGGTCGCTATTACTACTGAGGCCGCAATAGGGGTCACTATTACTACTGGGGCCACTGTGGGGAATGCTATTACACTGGGGCCACTGTGGGGGTCACTATTACTACTGGGGCCCATGTGGGGGGTCACTATTACTACTGGGGTCACTGTGGGGAATGCCATTACCACTGGGGTCACTATTACTACTGAGGCCACTGTGGGGGACACTATTACTACTCGGGCCACTGTAAGGCACACTATTACTACTGGGGCCACAATAGGGGTCACTATTACTACTGGGGACCATGTAGGGGGTCACTATTACTACTGGGGTCACTGTGGGGAACGCTATTACCACTGGGGCCACTGTGGGGTCAAGTGGCACCTGCTTCCACGTTGTAGTTTTAGTAGAACACTCAATTCAGCAGCCTTTTATTGCAGCAATTCAGCACTATTCATACTGTTGTAAGAGGCATCACAGGGTATATGCCAAAACAATACCTGGCAGTCTGGCCACTAAAGCCCCATTTAGACGGAACGAATGTCAGGCACATGATGCTTGACACTTGTCCCTGCATACACTCGCTGTGGCCAGCAGGGGAGCGAGGAGGCTGCAGGAGATATCTATCCTCGCTCTCCCCTGCCCCTCTCCATTGACTTAACACAAAAACCGTTCAGTACTGACCGACTGCTATTTACACTGAGCGATCAGTTCATCGCCCATCGTATATGCAGCAAAAACAATGGACGATGATCTGATCGCTGATCGCTCAGTGTACATAGCAGCCATTCAGTACTGAATGGTCGCTATCTTAAGTCAATGGAGAGGGGCTGGGTAACGCAAGGATAGAAATCTCCTGCAGCCGCCCCGCCCCCTGCTGGCCGCTCTGTGAGCCAGCCAGTGACACTAGCTCCTCTGCAGGAGCACTGCAGCAAGTATGTGCGGGACGAGTGTCGGGCATCGTTTGCCCAGCACTCATCCTGTCTAAGTGGACCATTAATAACACAGGATCTTCGATCCCAGCTATCAGGCCTCTTACTAAGGGCGCCTTCACACGACAGTTTTTATGTTCAGATTTTCTCTCCACTTCTGCTTTTGGCTCACAAAAAACTGAACATAAAAAATGTTGTGTGAAAGCACCCTAATGCATCAACATATCAAACTCCATTACATTGCAGGATTTTCCTGTCGAGATCTAACCTGCCCTCATCCCAGAGTCTCTTCCAGGCTTGAGGGAGTCAGCAGCCATGAGTGTGGCAGGAATCAGTCGTTTTCTTTTCTTCTTACTTCGCCCACACAGGTGTTCTCTCTAATTAGTTTAGTACAGAGGTTCCCAAACTATGCTCTGCGGAGTGTTTAGGGCTCCGCAAGCGATAGTCAGGTGCTCCGACCAAGGGTCTACGTGGTGAGCAGATGACGGCTGCTCACGACTGTACTGATTACCAGCGGGGTGCCGCAGCTCCCCGCTGGTAATCACGCTGTGACGCTGATTCCGGTGCACACTTTGATGTCAGTGTGCAGCCAGGATCCTCCTCCCCTGAGTCCTGTTCTCCTTAGTTACAAAGCAGGAGACAAGGGAGAAAACATTTCAGGCACACACACTGATGTCAGTGCACGCCCGGGATCAGCGCTGAGCTGAGGAAGAGCGGCGCTGGCTACAAGGAGGGGGTAAGTATATGGGTTGGGGGGGGGATAATATTACTGGAGCATTGTGGGGGTTAATATTACTGAAGAGGTTAATATTACTAAGGCTACTGTAGGGTTAATATTACTGAGGGGGATTAATATTACTGTGGCTACTGTGGGGTTAATATTACTGTGGGGTTAATATTACTGAGGGGGATTAATATTACTGTGGGGTTAATATTACTGTAGGGTTATTATTATTACTTAGGCCACTGTGGGGAGTCACTATTACTACTGGGGCCACTGTGGGGGGTCACTATTACTACTGGGACCACTGTGGGGAATGCTATTATTACTGGGGACACTGTGGGGGTCACTATTACTACTGGGGCTCATGTGGGGGGTCACTATTACTACTGGGGCCACTGTGGGGAATGCTATTACCACTGGGGCCACTGTGGGGGTCACAATTACTACTGAGGCCACTGTGGGGAATGCTATTACTACTGGAGCCACTGTGTGGGTCACTATTACTTCTGGGGCCACTGTGGGGTTCACTATTACTGCTGAGGCCACTGTGGGGGTCACTATTACAACTGGGGCCACTGTGGGGGTCACTATTAATACTAAGGCCACTGTGGGAGGTCACTATTAATACTGAGGCCACTGTGGAGGTCACTATTACTACTGGGGCCACTGTGGGAGGTCACTATTACTGCTGGTGCCACTGTGGGGTCACTATTAGTACTAAGGCCACTGTGGGGTCATTATTACTACTGGGGCCACTGTAGGGGTCACTATTACTACTCGGTCCACTGTAGGAGGTCACTATTACTACTGGGGCCACTGTGGGGTCACTATTACTACTAGGGCCACTGTAAGGGTTACTATTACTACTGAGGCCGCAATAGGGGTCACTCTCACTACTGAGGCCGCAATACGGGTCATTCGGGGCAGATTTGCTGTGGAATTCACAGTAGCTGTAGCAGCAAAGTGGAAGAGATTTTGAAAATGTTGGGGGTCACTATTACTACTGAGGCCACTGAGGAGGACACTATTACTACTGAGGCAGCAATAGAGGTCACTAATATTACTGAGGCCGCAATAGGGGTCATTATTACTACTGGGGCCACTGTGGGGAATGCTATTACCACTGGTGCCACTGTGGGGGTCACTATTACTACTGGGGCCACTGTGGGGAAGGCTGTTACTACTGGAGCCACTGTGTGGGTCACTATTACTGCTGAGGCCACTGTGGGTGTCACTGTTACTACTGGGGCCACTGTGGGATATGCTATTACTACTGGAGCCACTGTGGGGACACTTACTACTGGGGCCACTGTGGAGGACACTATTACTACTGGGGGCCACTGTGGGGACACTATTGCTACTGGGGCCACTGTGGGGAATGCTATTACTACTTGGGCCACTGTGGGGGTCACTATTAATACCTAGGCCACTGTAGGGGACACTATTATTACTGGGGCCACTGTGGGAGGTCACTATTACTACTGGAGCATCTGTAAGGGTCACTGATACTACTCGGGCCACTGTGGGGGACACTATTACTACTAAGGCTACTGTAGGGGACACTATTACTACTGAGGACGCAATAGGGGTCAATATTACTACTGAGGCCACAATAGGGGTCAATATTACTACTGAGGCCGCAATAGGGGTCAATATTACTACTGATGCCACAATAATGGTCAATATTACTACTGAGGCCGCAATAGGGGGTCACTCTTACTACTGAGACCACTGTGGGGGGTCACTATTACTACTGAGGCCACTGTGGGGGACACTTTTACTACTGGGGCCACTGTGAGGCACACTATTACTACTGAGGAGGCAATAGGGGTCACTATTACTACTGGGGCCACCAATATAGAGAGTCACTATTACTACACGGGGCAGATTTGCTGTGGAATTCACAGTAGCTGTAGCAGCAAAGTGGATGAGATTTTGAAAATGTGGGTGGTCACTATTACTACTGAGGCCACTGAAGGGGACACAATTACTACTGGGGCCACTGTGAGGCACACTATTACTACTGAGGCCGCAAAAGGGGTCGCTATTACTACTGAGGCCGCAATACGGGTCACTATTACTACTGGGGCCACTGTGGGGAATGCTATTACACTGGGGCCACTGTGGGGGTCACTATTACTACTGGGGCCCATGTGGGGGGTCACTATTACTACTGGGGTCACTGTGGGGAATGCCATTACCACTGGGGCCACTGTAGGGGCCACTATTACTACTCGGGCCACTGCGGGGAATGCTATTACTACTGCTGCCACTGTGTGGGTCACTATTACTGCTGAGGCCACTGTGGGGGTCACTATTACTACTGGGGCATCTGTAGGGGTCAATAATAGTACTCGGGTCACTGTGGGGGTCACTCTCACTACTGAAACTACTGTGGGGGGGGGGGTCACTATTACTACTGAGGCCACTGTGGTGGGCACTATTACTACTGGGGCCACTGTGAGGCACACTATTACTACTGAGGCCGCAATACGGGTCACTATTACTACTGAATCCGCAATAGGGGTCACTATTACTACTGGGGCCACCAATATAGAGAGTCACTATTACTACATGGGGCAGATTTGCTGTGGAATTCACAGTAGCTGTAGCAGCAAAGTGGATGAGATTTTGAAATTGTGTGGGGTCACTATTACTACTGAGGCCACTGTGGGGGACACTATTACTACTCGGGCCACTGTAAGGCACACTATTACTACTGAGGCCACAATATGGGTCACTATTACTACTGAAGCCGCAATAGGGGTCACTCTTACTACTGAGACCACTGTGGGGAGTCCCCATTACTACTGAGGCCACGGGGCAGATTTGCTGTGGAATTCACAGTAGCTGTAGCAGCAAAGTGGATGATATTTGAAAATCACCTACATGCTGTAGAAAAAATCTGCACAAAACCCGTATGAATACGATTTTTTTTAATGTCCCTGTCCTTTTTATAACGACAAAGGTAAAAATTATATGTCATGATAAACCACGCCTCTAATCCCTCCCCCGACACCAAAAAGGGCTCTCTGGCTAAAAAAGTTTGGGAACCACTGGTTTAGCAGAATGACCACCTTAGAGGCTTCTGCTGGCCACTCTGCTAACTGCACTGTCACAATATCTGTCTCTCCCCTGTTTCTGTGGGAGGGATGTCACTGACAATGACTATATCTATATATATATATATATATATATATATATATATATATATATATATATGTACATACACACACATATACATACACACTCCTAGGGGAGGGATATGACTGAAATAAGTATGTGTGTATATAAATATATATATATATATATATATATATATATATACACATGGGTCTTCGGATCTATTTCACTTAAGCCTGAAGAAGAACCCTGAGAGGTTGGAAAGCTCGCTATAACATCATGTATTTTTGTTAACCATTAAAGGGTCTTATATCTAAAAGATTACTTGGTTTCTCTTGCTTAAACCCCCCCCCCCCCTCCTCCATAGAGGTCAGCAACACACTTTACTGTAGAACACGTGGTAGAACGTTTCACCCCAGCAATGGTGGTTGCCCGCACACAGCCTGAAAGTAACACAAGTGTTGGCCAATATCTTGTCTGACACTGATGGATGAATATGTATTCCTCGGATGTCGGTTCAAGCTTACATATTTGTAACTTGCAGGCCTGTCTGTGTGCACATGTTCGGCCATTCCTGAGGACCCACCTCACTTACATATTTCCAGCGTGTTTGGTGCTGTAATGTAGGTGACGTGTCTTTTGGTATCTGTTGTGGGTACCCCAACTCGCAGAGAGGAGGACAATGTGACTCCTTTGTAGTAGTCTCTATAGCCGAAGTACCTGCAGCTTTGTTTTCTCAGTGATGTCGGTTCTAGTATGTTATGGATCTGTGTCACTGTCCCTCTCTAACAGGCACAGAGTTTCGAGGACACGTCTCAAGCTGTCTCCTCACTCTTTTGTCGTCTTCCTCTCCTGGCAATGCAGTCTCTCTTAAGGCTCAGTACCACTGGTATGGCTCTCCAGCTTGCAGCTCTCTATGATCTCAGGTCTTCCAGATCTCCCAACTGATCTCTGCAGCCAATAGGGAGTAACATACAACACTCCAAAGAAAAATACCCAAACTGCAGTAATGTATGACGGCCAGTAGAGGTCACCCTTATACCACCCAAATTACATAACTGTAGGAACCATAACGGAGCTCATTACAGCACAAACTCAAACCTGGGCTCCCTCCTTGCAAGAACCATAACAATAATGTTTAGAGTCAGACTGAGGAGCCAGGGGACTGCAGTTGAAGTGTTCAGGGCTCCCTGATGGTATTAGGGACCCCAGGATGGTTCAAGGATGAATGGTCTGAGGAGGGTGCAGGATTGTCCAGCCAGATGGGAGCAGGCTATAAGTTCCTGCCACCACCGGGTACCTCTTGGTCACAGTGGGTTTTGCTGGGCCGGTACATAGAGGCAGACATGGCTTGGGTTGGCTGTCAATGAACCCCCGGAATGTGTAGTTTGGAGTTCAGACTTAATTCTGGTGCCACAACTAGGCTTTAAATTAATTTCTTACTTCCTGTGTGCAGTGCTCTCTCGTTGAGGCGGAGTAGTGTGGAGCAGAAGAACCTGTGGATTCTGCCAGACGCCTTAGCAGTGTGCCCATCTTACGGGGTTACTCGGACACATCCAGTATCGGTTCAGGCATGCCGCCTCCTCTTAGAGGGAAAGCAAAATAAAACATCAGGTGGCAGCAACCGTAACGGAAACACATGTACGCTATTCGCACCGGCTATCATTATTGAACATAGCTATAGGAACGATAGGGGGCCCCACTGTATCACCGAAGCTGCAGAATTACAGATATGCATAGGTTATAGAACAAAACTTACACTGAATAACCCCTTTATTGGAGCCCTTGCCCCTTTTATAGAGTCCCCAACCCTTAATTAGAATGGCGTGATCGAAGAAAACCTCCAGCGAAAGAGGATCCTGTCGACGGAAACAACTCATCACTGAAAGGGGTCGGAGGAGGATGTCAGGAATCGTTCTGACCAACAGGCTGCACAGTCAGCTGAATACAACGCTGGGGCTCCAACTAACGTGTCTGAACGCACAACTCGCCGTTCCTCCGCACGGATGGTATAACAGCAGACGACCAGTTCCAGCGCCATTGTGTCTAAGAGGAACAGAAAGACCCCAGCGGGTAAAAGAGCGCAAAACTTGTATCACTGAGCAGCGGAGAAACATCTCCTGGTCAGATGATCCAGATTTGTGTTGCTGATGGGAGGTCAGAATTTGGCACAAGCAGCATAAATCGCTGACCCCTTCCTGTCAGCTGGTCAGAACATGTCAGCACCGCCATCTAATCTGCAGCGACTACAAGAAGCTTCCTGTCCGCAGGGGCCGATATTCCTGCAGGACGATTCAATCACTTGCTGCGGTTCTGAAGGCTGAAACAGGTCCAACATTCTACCAGTTGAGGGGTAATAAAGGGGCCGTCATGAATGCACTTGGGCTCTTCTACTTGCTAAAACTGAAATATAAGAACCTTCTTGTTATACTTTTGTGTCACATCAGAATGGGAACATCAGAAGACAAAAACAAAGTTCAGTGGGGGTCCGGAGAAACGCGTGGAGGTCTGGAGGAGCTCATAGGGGTCCGGAGGAACTCGTCGGGGTCTGGAGGAGTTTGGTGGGGGTCCGGAGGAGTCCTGTCCTCTATGAGTCTACAAAGTCCTCTTTATACTTGTACGTTACTCTTGATGACCCCTCTGCTGCTCGCGCCACCACCGTTGCCCCCTTATGGGACTTTGGTGACACAATAGGAAATGTTATTTCTCTTTCGGATGATTATGGTTTTGTGAGGTTTTCATTTCTTCGTCTTTCGCTTCCTGTAATTCTCATGTGAAGTGACTCCAGGCTGACCGGTCGGGCTACGACAGCGCCAGCTGCTACACGGGGGCTAATTATAGCGGCTGCCAGGAGGAAAGTTCACTCATTGTTAGTGCAGCTTGTCCCAAGACCCAGCAGCCAAGGAAGGGGGAGCGGAGACGCCGGGCATCGGGGCACAGACAGGGTGAGTGGAGACGCCGGGCAGCGGGGCACAGGCGGGGTGAGTGGAGAGACCACCGGCAGATCTTATCCTTCTCTACTGTCTCTACTCCCTCCTGTCTCTAATTTAAGGGCTCCCACCCACTAGCGTTTTTTTACTGCGAAATTCGCAGCGTTTTTTTTTTTTCTGCAGGGGTCTTTGGGCTATGGGAGTTGTAAAGCTAAAATCGCGATTGCGCAAAATCGCGATTTCGTGGTAAATTGCGATTTTGCGCGATCGCGATTTTAGCTTTACAACTCCCATAGACCTCCTGTAGAAAAAAAAAACGTGCGAATTTCGCAGTGAAAAAAAACGCTAGTGGGTGGGAGCCCTAACTCTGAGGTCTCTTAAGATCCCTGTTATGTCTGTTCCCGCGTATGTCTCTTCTTGTCCCCACGTCTGTCTCTTTTCTTGTCTCCGAGTCTGTCTCTTCTTGCTCCTGCATCTGTCTCTTCTTGTCCCCACATCTGTCTCTTCTTGTCCCTATGCCTGTCTCTTTTTGTCCCCACGCCTCTCTTCTTGTCCCTGCATCTGTCTCTTCATGCTCCCATGTCTGTCTCTTCTTGTTCCCACGTATGTCTCTTCTTGTCCCTGCGCCTGTCTCTTCTTGTCCCCGCGCCTGTCTCTTCTTGTCCCCGCGCCTGTCTCTTCTTGTCCCCGTGTGTCTCTTCTTGCTCCCGCGTCTGTCTCTTCATGCTCCCATGTCGGTCTCTTCTTGTCCCCATGTCTGTCTCTTCCTGTCCCCGCTGCTGTCTCTTCCTGTCCCCGCGGCTGTCTCTTCTTGTCCCTGTGTCTGCTCTTCTTGTCCCCGCGGCTGTCTCTTCCTGTCCCCGCGTCTGTCTTTTCCTGTCCCCGCGGCTGTCTCTTCCTGTCCCCGCGGCTGTCTCTTCTTGTCCCCGCGTCTGTCTCTTCCTGTCCCCATGTCTGTCTCTTCCTGTCCCCACAGCTGTCTCTTCTTGTCCCCGCGTCTGTCTCTTCCTGTCCCCATGTCTGTCTCTTCTTGTCCCCACAGTTGTCTCTTCTTGTCCCCGCGGCTGTCTCTTCTTGTCCCCGTGTCTGCTCTTCTTGTCCCCGTGTCTGCTCTTCTTCTCCCCGCGTCTGTCTCTTCCTGTCCCCGCGGCTGTCTCTTCTTGTCCCCGTGTCTGCTCTTCTTGTCCCGGCGTCTGTCTCTTCTTGTCCCCGCGGCTATCTCTTCTTGTCCCCGCATCTGTCTCTTCTTGCTCCCGTGTCTGTCTCTTCATGCTCCCATGTCTGTCTCTTCTTGTTCCCACGTATGTCTCTTCTTGTCCCTGCGCCTGTCTCTTCTTGTCCCCGCGCCTGTCTCTTCTTGTCCCCGCGCCTGTCTCTTCTTGTCCCCGTGTGTCTCTTCTTGCTCCCGCGTCTGTCTCTTCATGCTCCCATGTCGGTCTCTTCTTGTCCCCATGTCTGTCTCTTCCTGTCCCCGCTGCTGTCTCTTCCTGTCCCCGCGGCTGTCTCTTCTTGTCCCTGTGTCTGCTCTTCTTGTCCCCGCGGCTGTCTCTTCCTGTCCCCGCGTCTGTCTTTTCCTGTCCCCGCGGCTGTCTCTTCCTGTCCCCGCGGCTGTCTCTTCTTGTCCCCGCGTCTGTCTCTTCCTGTCCCCATGTCTGTCTCTTCCTGTCCCCACAGCTGTCTCTTCTTGTCCCCGCGTCTGTCTCTTCCTGTCCCCATGTCTGTCTCTTCTTGTCCCCACAGTTGTCTCTTCTTGTCCCCGCGGCTGTCTCTTCTTGTCCCCGTGTCTGCTCTTCTTGTCCCCGTGTCTGCTCTTCTTCTCCCCGCGTCTGTCTCTTCCTGTCCCCGCGGCTGTCTCTTCTTGTCCCCGTGTCTGCTCTTCTTGTCCCGGCGTCTGTCTCTTCTTGTCCCCGCGGCTATCTCTTCTTGTCCCCGCATCTGTCTCTT